>NW_024104996.1:76561-85237 GCF_003945595.2 Pipra filicauda | reverse complement strand
TTTTGGGAAGTGAAATCTGAAGACACCAGTGGCTTTGAACAAAATTGAACAAAATTAAACCAGCAAAACCACCGGTTTCGCTCAAAATACACCTTTTTTTCTCTCTTCAAAAGTGGTTTTTGGGGTAAAAGGCTTCGTTGTGCAACCACAAAATGTTTAGTTCAAAAAAAAAAAAACCAGCACCAACTTCATTGCTGGCTCCTGTAATTTTGTTTTCAGGGGATCAGCAGGAACAGCCAGGCTGGGACTGGAAAGCTCAGCTCAGGGACAAGAGTTTGGGGGGGGTTTAAAACCGGTTGGAGGGAAACTGAGGGGAATTCTAAGTCTGGTGCAATAAAATCAGACCAACTGGATGGCCTAATAACCAATTTCTGGCCCGAATATCTGTGAGTTGGTGGAACATTGTGAAAACATCCGTGATGTTCCGAAAGGACCAAATTTCCTTCCACGGGCCGGTCCCGTCGCACGTCGCTCATCTGCTGGCACTCAGATGTCTTCAATCAATCCAAAGAATCCCACTTTGGTGTTGGAAGACATTCCTGTGTCCAACAGAGCATCATCCTGTGGAATATCCTAGGATTTCCTGTGTAGATCCTGGGATTTCCTGTGTACATCCCGGGATATCCTATCGCTGCTCCACGTAGCCAACCCCTGTCTGGGCATCAGAAGGGTGGTGGGGGCACTTCAGCTCTTCCCATCAATCAGGGGAGACATTCCTGCTGCAGCTGGAGTAGGAGAATTAACAGGCTGCCCCAACTTGAGCCAAAGATTTGCTTAAAAAAACCCAAAAGTGTTAAAAATCGCTGTCCCTTCCTCGGTTCCCTCGACACGAGGTGGTTCCACACCCTCAGCGGGTGCCCAGATGTTGTAAAAGCTTCTCAGGGTCTCCTGAGTAGGTTCAGGGGCTGGTTTTTGGGGGGTGAAATGGTCTTTCAGGAGAGCCAAAGCTGAGTCTGACCACGGCAGAACTCACAGCTTGATGCTGTGTCTCCAAAACCGAGGGAGAAATGGCAGGAAAAAAATCCAACAGGGTTGGATTTTGCAGTTTGGTGTCACAATCACTTCCTTCATTGTCCTTTGGATGGCTTAGGAGGATGGCTTGGAGTCCAAACTTCAATTCTTTGGGGAAGAAATCAAAAAGGGAACTGCTGCTGACACCCAACATTGCCCCCCAAAACTCTCAGGACAACAGGAGATTTTCAGGAAAAAAGAAAGGTCTCCAGGAAAATCTGGTTGCTGTCCTCAAACACCATTTGAAAGGAGGAAAATTCCCTTTCAATCTTGGGAAAGAAATGATTCATCCTGAGGCTGGACAGCTATTGGAAGACAGGTCAAGAGATCTGAGGGAATCTTCATCCCTGCACATGATAAGGACTTAACTTAGACCAGGTTCAGCCACCTGATTTAAACTGATTCCTCTCCCAGTGGGGAGCTGGACCTGACAATTCCCAGGGATCTCCTCCAGCTGGAATTATTCCATGGTGAGGGTGTGAAGAGCTTATTAGTCCCTAAGGCAGCTCCACACCACAGGAGTGGTGGTTGGGTTTGAGGAACGAAATCCCCAAGCCACTTGTGATGGATTTGAGGGAGCAGATCATCCCCTGCTGTCAGGGATTGATGGATTTGAGGGACAAAACCATCACCTGCTGTCAGGAATTGATGGATTTGAGGGACAAAACCATCCCCTGCTGTCAGGAATTGATGGATTTGAGGGACAAAACCATCCCCTGCTTTCAGGGATTGATGGATTTGAGGGACAAAACCATCACCTGCTGTCAGGAATTGATGGATTTGAGGGACCAGACCATCCCCTGCTTCTAGGAATTGATGGATTTGAGGGACCAGACCATTCCCTGCTGTCAGGAATTCAGGGATTTCAGGGAGCAGGTCATCCCCTGCTTTCAGGGATTGATGGATTTGAGGGACAAAACCATCCCCTGCTGTCAGGAATTGATGGATTTGAGGGACCAGACTATCCCCACCTTCCAGGAATTGATGGATTTGAGGGACAAAACCATCCCCTGCTTCCAGGAATTGAGGGATTTGTGGGACCAGACCATTCCCTGCTTTCAGGAATTCCTGGATTTGCGGGACAAAACCATCCCCTGCTTCCAGGAATTGAGGGATTTGTGGGACCAGACCATCCCCTGCTGTCAGGAATTCCTGGATTTGCAGGACCAGACCATCCCCTGCTTTCAGGAATTGCTCCTTTTTGTTGCATCAAAGGAACAGTTATGGAATAATAGAATTCCAGAATGGTTTGGGTTGAAAGAGAACTTAAAGATCACCCAGTTCCAAGCAGGGACACCTCCCACTATCCCAGGTTTTTCCAATCTGGCCTTGGACACTTCCAGGGATCCAAGGGCAACCTGTGCCAGGGCCTCCCCACCCTCCCAACCAGGAATTCCTTCCCTTTTTTTTTAGACTCTCCTTGTGTGAAATTTATAATAATTAACCTCAAATTTAGGAGGCTTCAGTCTGAAATTCTACCTCCTTTTATTCTTCTCCTAATTCAACCCCTCATTTATTTCTGTCAGGTTTATAAAGTATTTTTCCACATTAGATATACAAAAATAAAGGCTCATTTTTTCAGGCTTGGAAGGTGAAGCAAAAAAAAAATGAGCTGGGAATTTATGTTGGAACAAAACAAGATTCTTATGCAGAGACTTTGGGAAAATAAAAGCAGGTTAAAAAGCTGATTTGGGCCAGTTGAGAATCCCAGAATCCCAGAATCTTTTAGGTTGGAAAAGCCCTCTAAGATCACTGAATCCAACCTTTGACTGACCATGACCTTGTCAGCTAAATCCAGGGGTTTCTTGGATACCTGCAGGGATGATGACTCCAGTTTTCACCTCTTTTAGCTTTTGAAACTAAGATCAATAAAAATCTCTATTTGCAAAAAAAATGCCTAAAAATGCCATTTCAAAAAATCACCACCATCAAAAGCTCCAGAGTGTTTCTCTTTCCCTCAACCAATTGAAACACTCCAGTTATATTTAAATTACCTCTATCCATAGAATCAGAGAATGGTTCGGGTTGGGAAGGACCTTGAGGATCATCTAATTCCAACCCCCCTATCTCCCACCTTTCCTGTGTAACATTAATTTGGTTATTGCAGCTTTTCCCTTCATGTTTTCAGGTCTTCAGGCTCGAATCTCCACAGAAAACTCAAAAAGTGAGCCCTGGATTAAAACTCAGAAAGCGAACCCTGGATTTGGTGATTTGGGGGAAAATTCGGGACATTTGGCAGCTCATCCTTCCCTAGAATCCCTTTCCCCCCCCACTTTCCCTCTTTCTCCCATCAAATTCCCAGCTCTCCGTGCTCTTCAGCATCCAGTTTGCTGACAATGCCTGGGTTTTTTTTCCCTGCCTGGCTGTCATTATTTCAGCTCTGGCTCCACAAAGCAGTAAAGTGCAGCTTTTTCCCTCTCTCCCAGCGGGAAGCTCCATAAAGATTCCCTCATTAGCAACCCCGGCCATGCTCTTGAACAGCTCCCCCTCCCTCGGATGCTTCGTGGTTGCAAACGAAGACGCAGCCCGGGGCCAAAATAACTCCCACAAGCGAAATATTTTATTTTCCCCGCGGTTTCTCCCAGCGGGAAAGAGCCCTCGGGCAGCCCTGATGCCAACGGCACCTGGGGCTGGAATTATCCGGGCATGGAAATGCAAACGAGGGCAGCGATGGGCACATTTGGCACCTCCCAAAGCTGTTTGTTCGTTTGTAACACGAGGAAAGGACAAACGTGCTTCCAACCGGGCTGCTGGGGAGATGTTGGGTGGGTGGAACCCTGAGAAACCCAGAGATCAGGGCTGGGCCCAGGCCTGTTTAATATATTTATTGATGATTTAGATGAGGGCATTGAGTCCATCATCAGCAAATGTGCAGGTGACACCAAGCTGGGGGGGAGTGTCGATCAGCTGGAGGGCAGGAGGGCTCTGCAGAGGGACCTGGCCAGGCTGGATCCAGGGGCTGATTCCAAGGGGATGAGGTTCAAGCAGGCCAAGGGCCAGGTCCTGCCCTTTGGCCACAACAACCCCCGGCAGCTCCAGGCTGGGCCAGAGGGGCTGGAGAGCAGCCAGGCAGGAAGGGAGCTGGGAGTGGGGATGGCCAGGGAGCTGAACAGGAGCCCGAGTGTGCCCAGGGGGACAAGAGGGCCAATGGATCCTGGCCTGGCTCAGGAACAGGGTGGCCAACAGGGCCAGGGAAGGGATTCTGCCCCTGGACTCAGCGCTGGGGAGGCCACCCCTGGAGTGCTGTGTCCAGTTCTGGGCCCTCAGCTCAGGAAGGACATGGAGGGGCTGGAGCAGGGCCAGGGAAGAGCAACAAGGCTGGGAAGGGACTGGAGCACAAGTGCTGTGAGGAGAGGCTGAGGGAGCTGGGGGGGCTCAGCCTGGAGAAGAGGAGGCTCAGGGGAGACCTCCTCACTCTCTGCAACTCCCTGACAGGAGGGGGGAGCCAGGGGGGGGTTGGTCTCTTTCCCAGGCAACCATCAGCAAGACAAGAGGGCTGGGTCTGCAGCTGTGCCAGGGGAGGGTTAGGTTGGACATTAGGAAGAATTTCTTTGCAGAGAGGGTGCTCAGCCATTGGAATGGGCTGCCCAGGGAAGGGGGGGATTCTCCATCCCTGGAGGTTTTTAAGCTGAGACTGGATGTGGCATCAGTGCTATGGGCTGGGAACCACGGCGGGGTTGGATCAAGGGTTGGACTGGATGATCTCAGAGGTCCCTTCCAACCCAGCTGATTCTGTGATTCTATGAATGAGATGGGCTTTGGGGATCCTTTCCCACTCAAACCATGCCGTGATTTCTTTTTGCTGCCCTGAGGTTTAACCAAAGAGGTTCTTCAGCCTCAAGAGGCTGCTGGAGTTGGGTGTTGTGGGGTGACACCACGGGGCGGGTTTTGGGAATTCTATGCCAAGGTTTTATCCCTCAGGTGAGATCCCACCTGCAGAGTGACTCCAGCTCGGGAAGGACGTGGAGCTGCTGGAGAGAGTCCAGGGAGGCACCAACATGATCAGGGGCTGGAGCAGCTCTGCTGGGAGGAAAGGCTGGGAGAGCTGGGATTGTCCAGCCTGGAGAGGAGAAGCTTTGGGGGGAACTGATTGTGGCCTTCCAGGACCTGAAGGAGCCACAGGAAAGATGGAGAGAGACTGTTTACAAGGGTCTGGAGCAACAGGATGTAGGGAATGGCTTCAAACTGACAGAGAACAGGGATAGATGGGATATTAGGGAGAAATTCCTGGCTGGGAGGGTGGGGAGGGACTGGGATGGATTTGCCAGAGAAGCTGTGGCTGCTCCACCCCTGAAGTGTCCAAGGCCAAATTAGAGCAACCTGGAATAGTGAAAGGAGTTCCTGCCCATGAGACGCCTTAAGATGATCCTTAAGAACCAAAGTCAAGCTGCATTTCAGGTTTAATGAGCATTTTTAATGAGAACAGGCCATTTCCCAGGGAGGGGGGGGTCACCGTGGCAATTCAAAAACAAGAGAGTTAAAAAAGGAAAAAAAAGTGGCTCAATCGAGGGAAACCAGGAATGAAATCTGGGATTTTACTACCCAAACAGTAAAAAATGCCAGGCCTGGATATGTCACCTCCAGTGGATCCTTTTTCTCAGCCTTACACCTCGTTAAACCCCCATCTGTGCCCAGGAGCAATCCCAGCCCAGCAAATCGTTCCAGTGAAGCCTTAAAGGACATTAAAGCAGCTCTTCACCACTCCCTTTGCTTTCCCAAGGGTTTCCAGGCTCTGGATTCTTCCTCTGGGACAGTAAAACCATAATAATGTCAGGACAGATGGATCCACAAGGTTCGTTTCATACCTTTATTTCACTGGAAGCTTTGCCTTCAATCAGAACATTTCAAGCTCAAGGGAACTTTAGGACCAAAATTCTCTTTTTTTTTTGGCTTGTTTGATTTTATTTAGAAGCGGATTTTGCTGGAAAAATTGAATTATTGAAGGCTTTTGCAGGCTAAGACTTTCATAGCTAATAATGCTTCACTTCTTAAGTGGCATTGTGAGATCAAATCCTCCCAGACAGGACTGGAAGTTGGTGGCAGGGACATTCCTCAAGTCTGTAGGAAAAACCACTGATAAATCCTCAGGAAAAACATTTTCCCCTTTCAGTAGAACAATAATAATATCAGGACAGATGGATCCACAAGGCTCATTTCATACCTTTATTTCACTGGAAGCTTTGCCTTCAGCCAGAACATTTCCAGCTCAAGGGAACTTTAGGACCAAGATTCCTCTTTTTTTTTTTGCTTCTTTGATTTTATTTAGAAGCAGATTTTGCTTGAAAAAATTGAATTATTGAAGGCTTTCACAGAATAAAACTTTCATTGCTATTGATGCTTCACTTCTAAGTGGCATTGTGAGATCAAATCCTCCCAGAGAGGACTGGAAGTTGGTGGCAAGGACATTCCTCAGGTTTGCAGGAGAAACCACTTATAAATTATCAGTTGAATCATTTTCCCCTTTCAATAGAACAATAATAATATCAGGACAGATGGATCTACAAGGCTCATTTCATACCTTTATTTCACTGGAAGCTTTGCCTTCAGCCAGAACATTTCCAGCTCAAGGGAACTTTAGGACCAAGATTCCTCTTTTTTTTTTGCTTGTTTGATTTTCTTTGGAAGCTGATTTTGCTGGAAAAATTGAATTATTTAAGACTTTCACAGGATAAAACTAATGATACTTCACTTCTAAGTTGCATTGTGAGATCAAATCCTCCCAGACAGAACTGGAAGTTGGTGGCAAGGACATTCCTCAGGTTTGTAGGAAAAGCCACTGATAAATCCTCATTTTCCCCTTTCCATAAGAGAGGAGAATTCCAGCAGAGGAGGCTGAAAGCAGATCCCAGATTTTTTGAGGTTGAGGAAGGAGCTGAGCAAGGACTAGGCCTGGCTGGAGGATTTTCTGTGGAGCTTTTGAGCTGCTTCTAAGAGGCAATAAAAAGGATTCACGACAACCCACTTCAATTTTCCACCTCAGGGATTGCAATTCCACTCCAAAACAGGCTTGGAGCCATAAAACAGGATCTATAAAAATTAAGGAACCTTCTGAGTGATTATTTCAGCCACCAGGGCAAGCAGGGAATGCTCAGCATTTTCTGCTCTCTTCAGTTTTCTTTCCCTTAAAATCCTCACAGGATTTTGTTCCTTCCCACTTCCCCAAAAAAAAGAACTGTTCTCTTAAAGTTACAGATGGTGACATCCTGCCTCCTTAAAATAAAATAATATCTTTTATTGCCATCAATAAAATATTTCATTGACATGTGGGATCAGAGAGAGCAGTTAAGCTCAGCCTAACTAGAAATAACAGCTGGTGGAAGCATTTAGGATGGCCTAGATAAACCTGATATCCAAAGAATAGGGAAAAAAACCCATTAAATCCCAAAAGATAAAATCTTGGAGTGCCATGGAACAGAGGGAACAATGGAAAAGAGCAGGGAATGCTCAGCATTTTCTGCTCTCTTCAGTTTTCTTTCCCTTAAAATCCTCACAGGGTTTTTGGTTCTTCCCACCTCCCAAAAAAAAAGAACTGTTTTCTTGTCAAACGACAAGAATTTTTTGCAGGATTGAAGCAGAAAGACGTTTCCTGACCTCTTTCAAATAAAATAATATCTTTTATTGCCATCCATAAAATATTTCATCCACCTGTGGGATCAGAGAGAGCAGTTAAGCTCAGCCTAACCAGAAATAACAGCTGGTGGGAGCATTTAGGACGGCCTAGATAAGCCTGATATCCAAAGAATAGGGAAAAAAAACCCCATTAAATCCCAAAAGATAAAATCTTGGAGTGCCATGGAACAGAGGGAACAATGGAGAAGAGCAGAGGGAGGAAAACTCACTCCTTTTCCTCCAAGATTTCTAAATGTCCTCTAATTCCATGAAGAATTCCAGAAGAAAAAGAGGTGGGGAGACAATTGGCATCCAAAGATTAAAGTGGGAATAGCACTGGAATGTTGGGAAAATTAATGGGATAGAGGAGAGGTTTAAAAGGTGGTGGATTTTTTGAGAGGCTGGATAGGACACAGATTGTTTTATATTAAAAATATGGATTAAGGAGACGTCACATTTGTGGAATTAGCAAATATCGGGTTTAAAATTAGAATTCCTGGAATTCTTTTCCTACAAAGAATAATCCAGTGGTCGTCCTATAAAATCCAACATGGTCCTGAAAAAGAAATTGGAAATATTCAGGAAGAAACAGTGGGAACAGTTGGTAATAAAAAGGTTAAATTGCTACGAACACAGCTAAAGAAAACTTTACAATTTGGTCCCAAAATCCACTCGAAAGGCAGATTATGGAATTTTGACCATTTGCAGAATGGGAAGGGCTGGGAATACGAATTCTTTTTAATACTTAATTTTTTTTTAATATTAATTTAATACTTTTCCTCTTTTCTGGTGGCATCTGCAAAGCCCACCAGACAAAGGAAATTCCCATTCCTGTGGCAAATGGAATATCAGTGATAGCATTTGCATCAACCCTTTTTTTTCCCCCCTCCCTTATTTTAAACTTTCTTATTTTCACCTATATATAATATATATATAATATATAATATATATTATATTATACATATAATATATTTATATATATTATATATACATTATATATTATATATTATATATTATATATTATATATTATATATTATATATTATATATTATATAT
>NW_024104996.1:0-74525 GCF_003945595.2 Pipra filicauda | reverse complement strand
CCCCTCCCCGTCCCGCTGCTGCGCTTCATCTGGGGAACGATTAAAGAACCACCTGCACAGGAGAAATTGGGGCAAGGGGAGCTAATCCGGGCCGGGCTTTTCTCGCTGGGTTTTTGGGTTGGGAATGCTGCCAGGAAGATGATTTGGAAGGGATTAGCCCCTAAATCCTATTATATAAAAATATATATTATAATATCATATAATAATATATTATATATAAAAATATATAATAATATTATATTTATATATATTACTAGATTATATACATTATATATTATATTACATATTATATTAATTATGTAATAGTATATATTATATATATTATCAGATAAAATTATATATATTAAATAATATATAGCATTATATATAATATATAATATATATAAAATATATAATATATATATAATATATTATATGTTATATAGTATAATATATAATATATATAAAATATATATGTTATATATTAAATAATATAATATATATAATATATGATATAACATTATATAATTAATAAAATGTATAATATATAGTATATATTATTATATTATTATATATATAATAATATTGTATATATTATACATAATATAATATGATATAATAAAAATAATATAAAATAATTATATGTTATATGATAAAAATTATATAATATATTTATATATAATATATAATATATAATAAATAATATATAGTATATAATATATAATATATTATATAATATATTATATATAATATATAATATGTAATATGTAATATGTAATATATAATACGTAATATGTAATATATTATATAATATATAACATATAACATATAACATATAACATATAACATATAACATATAACATATAACATATATAATATATAATGTATAATATATAATATATAATATATAATATATAATATATAATATATAATATATAATATTTAATATATAAAAAGGCCTTCAAATCTCCTACAGCAGGTTCAGGGTCTGAATGTTGCCAAAGTTTAAGGCTCAACAAGCAAAAGAAGACAGAGAGCTGCAAATTTGAGCCCAGTCATGGGGTTACAGTTCCACCTTCCCCCAAATTTTTAGGTGTAGTGTCATCCTTTGAGATTGATCCTTTGAATTGAATTATCCCTCCAGGCTTCCGTTTTTCCAGTACAAAAAGAGGATAAATAAAAAAAAACCTCTATTTCTGCTAAAAGGAGTCTAATTGGAGGGAATTCCCCACTGTGCTGGATTTTTGGGATGAAGCTGAGATCCAGTTTCCCCTGGCATTGCTTTCTCCATCCTTGCATTATCCATTACCATTTATAAATCTGGGGCATAAAAACCAGTGAATCACACAAAAATCATAATTAATAAACCAAACTGAATCTCCCTCGTGGTTAATTGAAGTGAATTCCCCACTGTGCTGGTTTTTTGGGATGCAGCTGAGATGTTCCTTCCCCCAGCATTGCTTTCTCCACCCCCACGTTTCCATTGCCATGCCTAAACTACCAATCCTGGGCATAAAAATCACAAAGTCACCTAAAAATTGTAATTAATAAAGAAAACTGCATCTCAACCCGTTTGGAAGATAATTTGGGAAACAGGGAGTCAGGCTGGTGATTCTCATGGAAGACTCAGTTTGAATATTTATTTCAATGTCCCTGGATTTGAATCCTTCTGGAGCTGCTCCCTGTGCTCCAAGGGTGTGTTCCTGCCCTCCTGGTGCAGGAGCTGCATGGAAAGGTGGAGGGGTTACAGAAAGTATTCCCTCATTCCAGTCCTTTTGGGCATCTCTGCTTCCTAGAAAATGCTGTGGTCACTCCCATGGAACACTCACTCCCACAAGTCCTGGAGTTTGGAAGATAATTTGGGAAGCAGGGAGTCAGGTTGGTGACTCTCATGAAAGACTCAATTTAATATTGTCACTGGATTTGCATCCTTTTGGAGCTGCTCCCTGTGCTCCAAGGGCTGTGTTCCTGCCCTCCTGGTGCAGGAGCTGCATGGAAAGTTGGAAATGTTAAATAAAGTATCCCCTTATTCCAACCCTTTTTGGTACCTTCTGGCAAGTGCTGTGGTCACTCCCATGGAACACTCACTCCCACAAGTCCTGGAGTTTGCAGTTTGGAAGATAATTTGGGAAACAGGGA
The DNA here is from genome assembly GCF_003945595.2 of Pipra filicauda. NCBI lineage: Eukaryota > Metazoa > Chordata > Aves > Passeriformes > Pipridae > Pipra > Pipra filicauda. The sequence continues at coordinate 72,407 of NW_024104996.1, read as the reverse complement.
GTCAGGCTGGTGACTCTCATGGAAGACTCAGTTTGAATATTTATTTCAATGTCCCTGGATTTGAATCCTTCTGGAGCTGCTCCCTGTGCTCCAAGGGTGTGTTCCTGCCCTCCTGGTGCAGGAGCTGCATGGACAGGTGGAGGTGTTACAGAAAATATTCCCTCATTCCAGTCCTTTTGGGCATCTCTTCTTCCTAGAAAATGCTGTGGTCACTCCCATGGAACACTCACTCCCACAAGTCCTGGAGTTTGGAAGATAATTTGGGAAGCAGGGAGTCAGGTTGGTGACTCTCATGAAAGACTCAATTTAATATTGTCACTGGATTTGCATCCTTTTGGAGCTGCTCCCTGTGCTCCAAGGGCTGTGTTCCTGCCCTCCTGCTGCATGGAAAGGTGGAGGGGTTACAGAAAGTATCCCCTTATTCCAGCCCTTTTTGGCATCTCTACTTCCTAAAAACTGCTGTGGTCACTCCCATGGAACAGTCATTCCCTGGAGTTTGCACTTTGGAAGACAATTCAGGCCCAGGTGCTCAGGCCCAGCTGCTCCATGCAGGAGGAAAATGTTCCTCCAAGGGGTGCTGAGGTCAGGAAAGTCCTGGAGGCACCTGGAGAGCGCTGCTCTAAAGGCCTCAGGAGCTTCCTGGCCCTGAGGGCTGAGCTCCAGGGGATGTTCTGGATGAGGGAAGGGCTTTGTGCTCCTCCCGAGCTCTTGGAAACCTCACTTGTTCCTCACTCCCATCCCACGGAAGCTGCTCCATGCTGAGGTGGAAGGAATCCATCCAAGCAGAGGAGACCACTGGGGCCTCTCCTACAGAGGGTTTGTCTGCTCTCTGCCCTATTCCCGTTTTTCCATCCCAGCTTTAGAATCATGGAATGATTAAAGCCAGGAAAGATCACCAAGTCCAACATCACATCCTCAAGTGCCACATCCACGTGTTTTTGGAGCCCTTCCAGGGATGGTGACTCCACCACTGCCCTGGGCAGCCAATGCTTGACAACCCTTTCCATGAAGGATATTTTTAGTACCCCCTCTAAACCTCTCCTGGGGCAACTTGAGGCCCTTTCCTCTTGCCCTGTGGTTCAGGAGAAGAGTTTCTCCTTTGTTCTGGAGAATTCCTGTGGAATTCTCATTTGCAGACAAGCTGCAAATCCCGCTCTGAACGAGGCAACAGCAGGACCAAGGGGCAAGAGAGAGCCCTAATTCCTTTGGATCCTAGAGAATGGTATAAAAAACAACATTCTAAATATACAATGTAGGCTGGAGGAAAAAAAACCTGCTCCTGATGCTGCCTCAGGAGCCAGAAAACTCCTCGATTTCCTGGGAATTAAATCATCTGCCACTGAGGGCCTCGGGCAGCTCGTTCTGCCTCACAAATCTGGGATCAAAGACATGAGGCAGCAGCACAGAGAGCTCAGGGAAGGATAAAAACCTCAGGAAACCTCACTAAGGTGAATTTTGTGCTTATTACCTAATTAAACCTAATTAGATTTCCAGTTAAGTCCAGGACGCTTTCATTCTCTTCCTAATTTAAAAACAGTCCAAGCTTAACACCCAAGCATCCAATTCCAGCTGGTCCTTCCCTTGCAGCCTGGGCAAGGATTAAAGGAGATGAGTTTCTCCATGTTTTCCACATCCTCCAGTGCTTTTTGCTTCCAACCTGCCAGAAAAAAAAAAAAGATCTGCAGGAATGAAAACAGCGGGAGGAACGGAGAGAAATATTCCAGTGCCATTTGAAGATTGGTCAGTGCTTTGAATTTGATTCCCAGCAAGGATTTTTATTTTTCCCTGTATTTAGGCAGCTCAGAAGACACCACACAATCACCCAAGAGTTCAGAATGTTTTCAGTGCCACGAAAAACTGGGCAGAAACCCCGAGAATTAATCGGAGAGAAACCTCTTTGTTGCCACGGAACAAAACACGGGATTACGAAGAGAAATGGGTTGGGTGTCGTTCTGGGAAAAGAATCCCGACTGCCCACGGTGGGATGATGCTCTTGGCACTTCCCTCTGCTGTCTCCAAGCCCGTGGGTGACTTTTGTTTCCCGGGAATCCGAGTTCTCCTCGGACAAAGCCCGTCGTCCTGGTGGGGCACCGGTGGGTCCGTGCCCTTCCTCTTGCTGAGGTCTCAACCATCAGCAAAGACTTGGAATTCTTTGTTTTCCAGCTTGGAATCCCTTTGCTGCCTCAGTCCAGGCCGTCTCCTCGTGGCTTTGGGATGCAGCCAAACGCTGGAGGTCAGGGAAGGTGCTTGTTTGGTGATGTCAGAACTGTGCTATAAATAAACTCGGGGCCTTGACATTTTTCACATTTCTGCCTTGTTTTTCTTGTCATCTGAGCCCTGTTTGCTCAGATTGTCCCTCTTCCTGAAGTCATTTTTCCCCTCTAAGCTCATGGCCACATCTCCCAAGTCAGGTGGCCGTGGCTGAAGGCTCAGACCGACAAATCCCCCGGGATCATCCCTTTTCCTCCAAGGAATACCAGCCCGGCGGGAGCTGCCCCTTCTCCTTCCCGGGCTCCAGTTCTGCTCCTGGCAGGTCCAGCCACCCCAGGAAAGCTGCCAGGCAGGGTCATTCCCTTGCTGGGGGAGCTGCCAAACTCTTGGCTGCCAGCAAGGAGCTCCTTGGGCCAGCTCCAGTTGTGCTGAGTTCCCCAGCACGGATCCAAGCTGAAAAGAGGTGGATTCCAAGCTGAAAAGAGGTGGATTTTGCAGCTGGATCCGGGGGCCTCCCTCTATTTATTCAGCAGGAGAGGAGGGAGCAAAGCTTAGTTTTAAGCAGACATTGTTCAAAGTCCCAGGAGAGTTTGACTCAGATGGAAAAACTCAAGGATCCAGAGGCTTATCCAGGAGCCTTTGATGCCCCAGCATGGAAAGTCCACATCAGGTTTTCGGGCTTTTCCTTGAAATTTTAGGGGCTTTTTTTTTTAATCCTGCTTGAAATCCATCCATCTCTGCCTGCTTCTGTCTCCCTGAAAAAAAAAAACCAACCAGAAAAAAGGAACTGAAATATCTGAATGTCCATTCACATCCTGGGTGTCTTGTGAGATTCCTTTTTTATTTTATAGCTCATGAATCCTTTAATTGTTATGAAGTTTTTCGCAGCGGGGTTTCCCGGGCTGAACGTATCAAGACAAATAAAAACCCCATTATTGAAATGGCAAATGACATTAATTAATGAAGAGAAAAGGAGAAAGAGAGCAAATGTCATTACTTAGGCTCTATTATGGGACAATAAACTGTGATTTCTACAGAAAGGAACAAAGGGCTCATTTACATACCGTCAAAATTCAATTTTCCCTGGGAAAGGGTGATGACAAGGAATTGAATGGCATCAGCACTTATTTTAGAGGAATAAAATCACTGCTGGAGGGGGTTGAGAGCGAAAAGAAGGGAAAGAGGGAGCTGCATATAAAGGATTTGGGAGGGATAGATCCTTTGGAAAGGATGGGAAATATGGACATGTTGCAGGCTGTCATATATTAAATTAAACATTCCTGAGATGGCTGAGATGCTCAGAACCTTCACCTGCTTTTAATGTCCAGCAGCAGAGACCTTCTAAGAGAGTCTGTCCAGAAAACAAATGGCTCATCAATGAGACTGTTCCTAATTTTATTCAGAAAGTAGTAAAATAATTAAAAACTGCACTTCCTTATTACCAGGGAAGTACCAGATTGCAATAAAAGAGTCTCATTCGCGACACAAATTAATCCTAAAAAACCTGGCAATTTTTATTTTTACCCAGCGTTGTTTATTCAGTGTTTTGACCTAAAAAAGAAACGGAGTCATAATAAATCCTCCAATTCATGAATGCCTTTAAAAAGAACTGTAGTTACAAACTAAAAAAATTAGGGACAAAGAAAAAAAAGAAAAAAAAAAAAACAACTACCAGCCACTCTTCAGATAAAAGCAGGGAAAGCTGAAAAAACTCAACAAAATATTTTGATTTAACTGGCAATAGTAGCAAAAAAAAAAAAAAAAAAAAGAAAAAAAGAAAGAAAGAAATGAAATGTCCATAAATTGTTCTGGTTTTCTTGGATGTGTTTCTGTGGAATGAAGTGAAATTGTCATTTACTGCCAAAATTCCTGCCAGAAGTTCAAGTTTCTCAGTGGCTCGACTGCGACACGAAAGAGGGAAGAGTTTTCCCCCCCAAGAGCCCCCTCGGAGGAGGAAGGAGTGGGCTGGCTCTTAAAAGGTCTTTAAAGAGGGGAATTATGGATGAGGAGGTGGTGGAATGTGCTGAAAAATTATCCCAGGGAGGGCGTGGTGATGACTTCCAGGATTGGGATTAACAATGGGGCCCTGTCGGAATTTATGTCATATTTTAATAATTATGTTGTATTTATTTTATTGTATTGATTATATTTCTTTTACAATATTTGTTACATTTCTCTTACTATATTTATTCCATTTATTATATTTATTCCATTTATTATATTTATTCCATTTATTATATTTATTCCATTTATTATATTTATTCCATTTATCACCTTTATTCCATTTATCACCTTTATTCCATTATATTTATTTTATTCCGTTTATCACCTTTATTATATTCTCTTTTTTATAGAAGTTTATCAGATGAAGTTCTGATCTCCTTGTTCCTCACCCCCTCAGCATTGTCCCACCTGCCTCTTCCAAGGATCCACTTCCCTGACTGCCAGGCTGCTCTTTTTGGGCTCAGAATCCCCATTTTCAGGACCTGCTCCATCCCCACCCAGCAGCCCAAGCTCTGCCAATCCTATTTCAGGGAGCAAACTCCCCTTTCCCGACGGGACAAAACAATTCCAAACCCTTCCAAAGAGATTTTAAATATTTTATTTTATTTTTTTTTTTCCATTGCCAACCTGAAGCGGAAAAAGTCTCCCCGAAAGATTGGATGGGATTCCTCCCTCGGCCAAGGAAAAACAAGCCCTTAAGTCTTTTCCCACGTGGAAAACCAGGCAGCCAAAATTCCCCTTCCTCATTTCCACACCAGAACTGCCCTTTTTACAGAACAAATATCCCTTCACGGGGAGGAAACGAAAAAAAAAAGGAAGGAAAGGAGAAAATCCCAGAGATCTGCCTGGATTTTCGAGGATTCACATTCCGTCTTTTTTCACTTCCTATAAAAAGTTGTTCTCTGGGAATATTTGGAGGAGCTTTGGCTCCAGTTGTGCCACGACCTGACCCCAGTTTTTAAGGTCAGTGGTGAACATCCAACTGCTTATTCAAAGAACAAAATTCCACCTGTTTTCTGCTGGTGAGCAATTCCCAGATTTCTGGATTTCCCAGTATTATCCCAAATAGTGTCATGGTTGAAAAGGTTGAGAAGCTCTGGCTGCCCCTGGATCCCTGGAAGTGTCCAAGGCCAGGTTGGAGCAACCTGGGCTGGTGGAAGGAGTCCCTGCCCGTGGCCAGGTTGGAACTGGATGATTTTTAAGGTCCCTTTTAACCCAAACCTTTGTGGGATTCTGTGATTAATCAACAAACAAACCTTGCAGCAAAGTTTCCCCTCGAGCCCCTTTTCCCATCCTGGAAATATTCCCGAAGGTGTTTTGTGCACCACGTTTTCTGTGCCGTCACTTTTGCACCCCCGGGAGCTCCTCCGCTCTCCGCGGCGCTGATTTCAGAGTCATTAACGCTCCAATTAAGTTCCCTTGATTGGCTACAGATAAATTGCTGCACGGAGCTTATTTTGCCCCAGCATAACAAACCCAGAGAGGACAATTAACTCCCTCCTATTTCTATTCCAGGTGCTGTTCCTTAGTGATCGGAGCAATTCCCAAAATTGCAACCCTTGGAAGAAGCAGCAACAACTTTCTGGCCACCCGAGAGCAGTTTTATGCTTTAAAATATCACCTTGCTCTGCCAAATCCTGGGATTCTGCCTGTCAGGGATATTGCTCAGAAGCAAAACATATTGTAAAGTTTCCTGAGGTGAACCTGAGCTTTTCAATTCTCCTCGGTTTTAGAAAGGACAGGAAAAGGTGATTGAATTCTACACCGAAAAAAAAAGAAAGTAAAGCACAAAGTACAAGAAATCCCAGGGATCCAGGGGCAGCCACAGCTTCTCTGGGTATCCATCTGCTCCTGAGCTGTTGCTATTAAAAATAATAACTTTGGAAGCCACAAGGAATAGAAAGCACTGGATGGCATTCCCAAAACTCCAAAGTCAACAGATTTGGGATCCATTGGGAACCTTCTCGGCTCAAACTCCTCGGAACTGTCCTTTCATGTGACAACCACGACAGCAAAATGGGCTCCAAAACAGCTGGGAAGGGGAAAAAATCCAACTTTCAGCCTGGCAACTGCACTCTGAGCAAATTTAGGTCCTCAATGCTCTGAAACAACGGATTTTAGCCATTTCACCACCCAAAATCCTGGGAAGTTCTGGATATTTTCTGTCCGTGGTGAAGCGTCCGTGTATCCAACAGCATTTATTGCTCATTGTCTTCTAAGGGTCATTTTGTGGGAATGAAGTTTGGTATTAATGATGTATTTCAGATAGCTAGAGTTTGATGGTTCTTTTACAGCTGCAGTTGGTCTGGTCTGGTTTGGGGGGTAATTTTTGGAGGCTGAGGGAGCCAACATTCCAGTTCACTACTTCCAGAGGGCCAAGGGACACCTCAGTCCTCCCCCCCTGCTCCCACCACCCACATTCCTGGTTCTTACCTTGTGTTCCTCAAATTCCTCCACCAGTCAGGTTAACACACTGAAACATCCCAAAATTCAGCAGGGGTGGAGGTGAAGGAGGGAATTATTGTGGCATTTTAGGGGGTTAAATCAACTCTGCAGAGAATTGGAGGAAAAGGGAAGGATGGGGAGCACGACCTGGCTGACAGTGGGATAAAAGTGGGATAAAAAAACTGGGATTATTGGTCCATAACCCAGTGGGTGGGTTTAGGATGTTGCCAGAGATATTCCTTCTGCAGGAGACAAGGTTCAGCCAGCAGTGAGTGCTGGGCAAGTCCAGACCTCCAATTTTGGGTGGGATCCCAACCAGCACAAGGAATTCTGGTGGAAGATAGAATCACAATCAGACAAGATTTTTCTTCTTCTGGTGTTTCCTTGTTTGGAAAAGTTGGATGCCTCAGCAGCACAAACTGTCACCAGTCAGGCACCTGCTGCCAAAAATGAAGTTTGGCTCAGTGTTCTCAGCTCCTGTTGCAGGGATTTTTCCAATTTGTCTCCTTGTCCCCAAATGCTGGGATGTTCAACCTCTGCTGATTGAATCCATGGGGCTCTTGCAACTCCTATTAAATTTTTAGAAGCAATTTCCAGGGGAAAAAGGAATTGTGTCAAATGGCGGTGAAGGGAGAAAGGAAAATTTGGGATTCCACCAAAAAAACTGGAAATTATCCCCCGTTCTTTTTCAAATAAAAAACTGGGCAACTATTAAAAACCGTGACTAAGGAAAGGGAAGGAGTGGTTTGGATGTGACCAGAAGAGCAGCCAGGCTGTGGGGAGTGGGTCTCCTACCCTGAGCACAAGGTTGGGTTGAACAAGCCCCATTTTTGGGGTGTTGGTGTGGTTTGCACCCCCCCATTCCTCGGGAGGGACATGTCCTGGTGCTGGCAGAGCAGGGGGATGAGGTCAAGGCCCTGCAATTCCAGCCCCACCTGTTGGACTGACCATCAGCTGGAGCTGCCAAAGCCTTACCAGAAGGGTGACTAATCCATGCTGGGAACATCCAAGAGCTTTCCAGGCCTTGTTTTGGAGTTGCAGAATGAAGCTGTTGGTGTCACATAAATTTGCTGCTTGGGCTCAAGCCCGGAGACCTTCCTAAAAACTTGACCATCCCCACATCATCTTGAGGTTTTATCCCTGACTTTTCCCCCAAGGATTTAGATTTTCCACCTCTTTGTGTCATCCCTTCTCTAACATCAGAATGTCGTGTCCATCCAAAAAAAAAACCAGGACACACAGTGCCAAGGACACACTTCTTGTTCTCCACAGGCTGCTCTTCAACTTGCAGGGACCACCAACAGCCTGAATTGAGAATCTTCTTCCAGGATTATCCTCATCTGAAATCCTCAGAGGCAATTTTAAGAGAAAGAAAGGATTATATCAAATGGCAATGACAGGAGGAAGAAAAATCCGGAATTCAGCCAGAAAGCAGAAATTATCACCTACTCTTTGACCCAAAAAATGCTGGGCAAGCACCAAAAATCGTGAATAAGGAAGGGGAGGAGGGAACTCCTTGTCACTCTCTGCTGTGACCCTCACAAGAGGACTCCTCCAGAAGGATTTTTGGAGCTCCACCTTGGTGCAAGGAGTCACCAGCCCTGCAGAGCACAGAGAACTTGGGGGCACAGTGGCCACTTAAACCATTTTTTTGGACACACAGGCAATATCAGGACCTTGAATTGTGTTCTCTCCAGAGCCATAAAAGAAGATCCACGTGCTTAATTTTGCAGGACATCCCTGGAGCCTGGAATGCTTGTCCTCTCTTCTTCTGTCCAGCTCGTTCCCCCGGGCACTGAAGTGATGTGGGTTAAGGTTTAAAGGAGAAGATACAGCTGCAACTAAAAGGTCTTTGCTGAACTACTCAGGAACTGAGCTGGTGGCCACAGGTTCCAGCTCAGGAAGGGGATTTGAAGATCCAAATGCCACTCCACTGGAATGAGGGCCACTGAGGAACTGATACACAGGGTTGGACTTCAGTGATCCTTGTGGTTCATCCCGAACTCAGGATATTCTGGGATTGGATGACATTCTTCTCTCCCACTCTGGAGTTTTAGTGGGGTCATGTCCATCTGCTCTCTCAGTTTTTATTATTTGCTTCTCTTTTCTTGTTTGAGGAGCTTTAAAGGAACAGCTTCACGTGGGAACAAGACCTCCTGGTCCTCTTGGAAGAGGAGTCTCAAAACGCCTCTAAGCTGGATGGAAGTGCAGGGAATGAATGGAACACCAGTTTGGAATCCAGAGGGCCCTGTTTGACAACCCTTCTGTATCTTCACAGGACCATGGAATGATTTGGATTGTGAGGTACCTTAAAGATGATCCAGTTCCATGGGCAGAGACACCTTCCACCAGCCCAGGTTGCTCCAACCTGGCCTTGGACACTTCCAGGGCTGGGGCAGCCACAGCTTCTCTGGGAATTCCATTCCAGCCCCTCCAAACCCTCAAGACACGGAGCTTTTTAAAGCGTGGAGGAAAAGCCAGAAACTGATCCCCAGTGAGGAGAAGGCTCAGAGGCAGCCAGGAGAAAATATTTGACGACTACACTGGGAGCAAAAAAAACTCCCTCAGCTGGATCCGACCGGCCCAGGTCGGCAGGACCCAACCAATCCAGCTTTTTCCATGGAGTGATTTCAACAACATCAACACTTCAGCAGCCGCATAAGTGACGGTGTCACGAGCTGTCGTGGCCTTCTCCTGACATTTCCTGGAGTTCCGTGCCCAGGAGCATCCCAGTGGTGAGTCTGTCATCCCAACACACGCTCTGTCAAATAATCCGGGGGGAAAAACTCCAGCTGGAGGCAGATAAAAATCCACGTGCGTTTTTCCATACAAACCCCATCTTTTCCTCCTTATTTCACTCCTTATTCCCTGCTCTCATCCCTCACAACTCACCTAAACTCCCCCCAAAAGCCCAGCTTTGTAACTCTGCCCTGTCTTATGGACGTTCCCAAAATTGGCCTTCCCACAGATCGCTTCGGTGCCCCGGGATTGATTTATTCACTCCCTCGCTGGCTTTGGGACAATGTTTTCTCCCTGGTGGAGCTGCATTTCGGGTTATCAAATGTCATCTGAGCCCCAGGAAACGGGGTTGTGCAAATCTCCCTCCTCTTCTGTCGCAAAGCTGGTTTTTTTGAAACCCTCTGTGTTTGTTCTACGTGGGGTAAAGCTTTAGAGAGCACCCAGTTTGTCACTCAGCTTGCTAAATGGAATTTTCTGGCTCCTATGGAATCCTGGGAACAGGCAACTTTACTTATATGAAGGGTGTGGGCAGAGAAGCATTTTTTTTTTTTAGGAATAAAAAAAAAAAAAAGAGTAACTTTGTGGTTTCAGCCTGGATATTTATTGAAGCTGGAAGGGAAACACTGAGCTGAGAAAAGTGCTTATACACTTAATAAATAAAGATTTGTCTGCGAGTCTGGAGGAGTTATTGCTCCATCAATATTAGTTTATTTTGCTTGAGTGAGTCTCTTAAATCCCTTTGCCCTTGACGGCTTTCAGCCATAAAATAAAGACAATTATACTCATTCATTCATTGTTTTGGAAGCACTGGAAGAGCTCGGGGCTGGAATAATTTGGGGGACTGCCTGAGGAAGACCAGGTATGCAAGTGCCTCCTTCCAATCCAGAAAGACACAGGGACTCCAGAGCCACCAGCGAATAAAAGCAGGATCTTGTGGCCTTGAGAAGATGCTCCAGGGGCAGCAGGAAGGAGCCAGGGACAATTCCCAGAGGGGGGGTTGGATATGGCCATTTTCTTGTTTTGGAGGAAGGGAGGGAAAGTGTTGCTGCGTGTGGACATGAGTCACGCTGTGTGACGTGGCCTCAGGGCCAGAGAACAGAGCCTGGCGTGTTTTAATTGTGCTAATTAAGAGGGAGAGGGAAGGAGAAGGATCAGGCATGGGAATTAGGGGGTCATGCAAGGGAACTGAACAGGGCGGCTCGAGCTGAAGGTCAGGGGGATTTTGGAGATCTCTGGGACCTCGTGTCTGTTCTCCTTCGTTCTGTCCATCCTCAGAGCAGGTCCTGGAGCTTGGCAGCTGCATCCAAGAGCCTCCTGGCTCCAGAACCCTCCCAGTGACCCCTTGGTCCCCACAGATATCCCAGTAATATTCCTGATCTCCACAGATATCCCAGTAACACTCCTGTTCCCCACAGATATCCCAGTAACACTCCTGTTCCCCACAGATATCCCAGTAACACTCTCGATCTCCACACATATCCCAGTGACCACCTGACTCCACAGATATCCCAGTAACATTCCTGCTCTCCACAGATATCCCAGTGACCCCCTGATCCCCACAGATATCCCAGTGACCCCCTGATCCCCACAGATATCCCAGTGACCCCCTGCTCTCCACAGATATCCCAGTGACCCCCTGACTCCACAGATATCCCAGTAACATTCCTGCTCTCCACAGATATCCCAGTGACCCTCTGATCTCCACAGCCCTCCCAGTAACATCCCTGATCCCCACAGATATCCCAGTGACCCCCTGATCTCCACAGATATCCCAGTGACCCCCTGCTCTCCACAGATATCCCAGTGACCCCCTGCTCTCCACAGATATCCCAGTGACATTCCTGCTCTCCACAGATATCCCAGTGACCCCCTGCTCTCCACAGATATCCCAGTAACATTCCTGATCTCCACAGACATCCCAGTAACATTCCTGCTCTCCACAGATATCCCAGTAACCCCCTGATCTCCACAGACATCCCAGTGACCCCCTGATCTCCACAGACATCCCAGTGACCCCCTGATCCTCACAGACATCCCAGTGACCCCCTGATCCCCACAGATATCCCAGTGACCCCCTACTCTCCACAGATATCCCAGTAACATTCCTGATCTCCACAGACATCCCAGTAACCCCCTGATCTCCACAGATATCCCAGTAACCCCCTACTCCCCACAGATATCCCTCATCCCCTCCCCCAAAAGGAGCAGGAATGCTGATACTGGGGGATATGTGGTGCATTCCCAGACTTGCAGCAAGACATTTGGGAATGATGCCTTCCCTGCTTTTTCTGGGTCCCATCACCTCGAATGCCTCCTAAGGGCACCTCCTGCTCCTCTCCTTCCTTCTCTTCCCCTGGAAAAATCTCCTTTCCCTCTTTCCAGAAACTACCAGCCCTGGTAGAGCCAAAAAATACCCCCTCCCACCCAGGATCCCCTTTTCCTCCCATCTTCCTCTCCTTTGCTGCAGCTCCTGGTTCATTCCAAGATTTATTCCAGTAAGAACAAACTGCATCCGTCCAGTCAAAGCGGATCTGGGGCCAATTCCAAAGGGTTCTCCGGTTTCTATTTATAAATCAGCCAGGGGTTTATTATTCTTGTAATTATTAGTCTTATTTTTATTTCTGGCCTTGAACAAACAGGAGGAATTCTGCCCTATTTGTACGGATTTGCTGTCCTGGAATATTGGGAGGTGTTATTTGTGAGTCCTGTCACAACCAGCAGCCCAAGGCTGCAGCAGAAAAATGAGGAAAACTCCATGGATAGTGGAGTCAGGATGGATTTGGTGTTGCCATTGGCCAGCAGGCTGGGGCTGGCAGAGCCAAGAGGAAATGTGCCCCAGATGAGAGTCTGAGTCCCAGTACCTCCAAAAAAAACCCCCAAAAACAAGGCCCAGCCAGCTCTGTGTGTGAATGGGTTGGAATTCAGGAGTTTTCCTAGGGTTGGAGGGGGGAATCCAAACCTTCCTGTGCTCCCAGGAACAAAACCTGGCTCCTGGTGCTGCTCCTGGAGGAAAAACCCCTCAGAGCAGGAGCCCCTTGTCCACCTTCCCAGCCTGCCTGGTTTTTAAATCGTGGAGTGACCTGAGAGGAACTCGCCTGGTGCTGTTATTTCCCCCCTCCCTGAGCTCCTGGCAGGCTGTCGAGGCTGGAGTGAGGCTGGGACACGGGGGCTGGAGGAATTCCCAGATGTTCTGCTCTCCTGCAGCCACGGCCACCACTGGGGAGTGTTTTCCAGTTGCTGTCCAGTGATATCCCAGTGACCCCCTGCTCTCCACAGCACTCCCAGTGACCCTCTGATCTCCACAGATATCCCAGTGACCCCCTGATCCCCACAGCACTCCCAGTGACCCCCTGCTCTCCACAAATAACCCAGTAACACTCCTGATCCCCACAGATATCCCAGTGACCCTCTGCTCTCCACAGATATCCCAGTGACCCCCTGATCCCCACAGATATCCCAGTGACCCCCTGATCCCCACAGATATCCCAGTGACCCCCTGATCCCCACAGATATCCCAGTGATCCCCTGATCCCCACAGATATCCCAGTGACCCCCTGATCCCCACAGATATCCCAGTGACCCCCTGCTCTCCACAGATATCCCAGTGACCCCCTGCTCTCCACAGATATCCCAGTGACCCCCTGATCCCCACAGATATCCCAGTGACCCCCTGATCTCCACAGACATCCCAGTAAACCCTGATCCCCACAGATATCCCAGTAACACTCCTGATCTCCACAGATATCCCAGTGACATTCCTGCTCTCCACAGATATCCCAGTGACATTCCTGCTCTCCACAGATATCCCAGTGACCCCCTATAGAATATTCTATATTCTATATTCTATATTCTATATTCTATATTCTATATTCTATATTCTATATTCTATATATATTTCAGGGATGGGAGGATGTGGAGGTTTTTAATTGATATAAATTTATTTCCTTGTTCTATTAAGTATTAGGGGCTGTAAGACAAGATAGCGTGATACAGTATATTATATAATGTATAATGTATAATGTATAATTTATAATTTATATTCTATATTCTATATTCTATATTCTATATTATATATTTTATATTATATATATTATATTATATATATTCTATATTCTATATTCTATATTCTATATTCTATATTCTATATTCTATATTCTATATTATATATTATATATTATATATTATATATTATATATTATATATTATATATTATATATTATATATATATATTTTAGGGATGGGAGTTGTGGATGTTTTTTAATTGCCATAAATTTATTTCCTTGTTCTATTAAGTATCAGGGGTTGTAAGACAAGATAGTCTAATACAATATATTATATAAGGTATACTATATATTCTATATTCTATATTCTATATTCTATATTATATATTATATATTATATATATTTCAGGGATGGGAGGTTGTGGATGTTTTTTAATTGTCATAAATTGATTTCTGTGTTCCATTAAGTATCAGGGGTTGTAAGACAAGACAGTCTAATACAATATACTATACATTATAATGTATATATATATATAAAATATATATTATATATACATAATAATATATAATATAATATATAATATATTATATAAATATATATGATATAATATAATATATATAATATAATATATAATATCATATATAATATATATGATATAATATAGTATATATATTATATATAATGTAATGTAATACAATGTAATATAATGTAATATAATAAAATATATCCCATCTCCTAAATCCATCCTGAGGTGCCCCAGGATTCCCAGACCCCTGTGTAGACATGAACCCACCTTCCCACCAGGCTTTGCTGCTGCCAGGGACCTATTTCCCAAATAATGGGCAAAGACCGAATCCAAGTGGAGCTGGATCTCCCTTCCCAACCTCCCTTAACTGCCAGAGGGGTGAGCTGGGGAGAAAATGCCTTCTGGATTCACATTCCCTGTTGGAATGGTGTGGATTCCAGCCAGGAGGGTTCCTCCGGTGTTCAGGACATGAAGTTCACCCTGGGTTTATCCAGAGCAGGTCCTGGATGCTTCAGGGGAAGGAATAAAAGAGTTTCTTCTCCTTTCAGACCAAGATCCCCATGGAAAGGACTCAAATCCTCTCCCGCCTCCGGAAAGCAGCTCAGGGGCAGGAGTGTGATGTGATAATCCACGTGAGGAGCAAATGTGATTAACAAACAGCAACGTTATTACCCTTTAAATCCTTTAAATCACCTCCCTGGGGACTTAAACACTCCAGACCACGAATATCAAACACCAGGTCAGTGCCTTCCATGAACTTGTCACACTCCTTTTAAAACCTGGCCCTACAAACCCCCAGAACTTCCCACTCCTAATGGCTGGAAATCTCATTTCCAGTCCCAGCTCGTTCCCAGCCGAGTCTGTTCCTCCCATAAACTCTGCCCGAGGTTTAACCCCGGGGCCGGTGGCTTTAATTCCATCCCTTCCTCCGGGAATCACGAGGGTTTGAAAAGCCAAACTCAACGATCTGACTGTGGGGCTGAATCCTGATGCAGAAAGAAAGTCCCCCCGTGAATATTCCCTCTGGATTTGGGCAGGCAGAAGGACCCGGGCACATTGGCACGGTTGGGGTGGCAGGGACCTGCTGGACAACCCCCTGCCGAGCTGGACGGGCACCAAAGGCCTTCTGGCACCTCTGGGGGGGTCGTGATCCCACATTTTTGGGCCGTTTCAGGTGCTCAGGTGAGCGGAGACACATGAATTATACATGGGAAGGGTCACCCCCCCCTGCTCGGGGCTGTACAGGCGTGAGGAGGTTTTTATGGAGTGGTTGATGAGGAGGAAAGGGAGACAGTTTGTCCTTCTTTGCTTGTCAGGATTGAACTGGTGTGTGCTCAGAGCACTGAAACTCAGCACAGCGGGGTCCCCTTCCCTCCCCTTCCCTTTCCAAACCTTCCCTTCCCAAACCTTCCCAAATCTTCCCAAACCTTCCCAAACCTTCCCTTCCCAAACCTTCCCAAACCTTCCCTTCCCTTTCTCCTTTTCTTCCCTTTCTCCTTCCCTTCCCTTCCCAAACCTTCCCTTCCCAAACCTTCCCTTTCCTTTTCTGAACTTTCCTGAACTTTCCTTTCCTGAAATTTTCTTTTCTTCCCTTCCCTTCCCTTTCCAAACCTTCCCTTCCCAAACCTTCCCTTTCTCCTTCCCTTCCCAAACCTTCCATTCCCTTCCCAAACCTTCCTTTCCCAAACCTTCCCTTCCCAAACCTTTCCTTTCCTTTCCTGAACTTTCCTTTCCTGAAACTTCCTTTCCTGAAATTTCCTTCCCAAACCTTCCCAAACCTTCCCTTCCCAAACCTTCCCTTCCCAAACCTTCCCAAACCTTCCCTTCCTTTTTTTCCTTTTTTTTTCCTTTTTTTTTCTTTTTTTTCTTCCCAAACCTTCCCTTCTCCAGGCTTGAACAAGCCCCAAATTTCCCAGCCTGTCTTCACAGGGGAGGTGCTCCAGTCCCCTTATCAAATTCCTGGCCTTCCTCTGGACAAGGTCTCCTGGCTGGGAAAATCTCAAACATATTCTGATTATTCTGCCTTGGAAAGAACCATCAACTGTTCAATAAGATTTCTCCAGGAGCATAATGATGATAACCATGATGATGATAATAATAATAATCACAGTAGCAAGAGTAAACCTAAATGAGGCCTCTTGGGCTTTGGCAGGAATGAAACATTCTTCCTTAAGAGGAGGAACCAGGTTTTTTTGGGAGTTGTGTGAAGCAGGCAGATAATTCAACACACATGGTCTGGCTTTGTGCCCTGTGGTCAGTGGTTTTTGGGACAGAGACACAACAAGAGCACATTCTGAGAACTGCCAGGGCAGTGGTGCCCCAGCACCGGCTCTTCAGTGTCTGTAATGAGCTGGAGAGCACAAATGAGCTCCTCAGGGACGAGGAAAACAAAGAATAGAATCACAGAATCACAGAATCATGGAATCATGGAATCAGCCGGGTTGGAAGGGACCTTCGAGATCATCCAGTCCAACCCTTGATCCAACCCCGCCGTGGTTCCCAGCCCATGGCACTGATGCCACATCCAGCCTCAGCTTAAAAACCTCCAGGGACGGAGAACCCCCCACTTCCCTGGGCAGCCCATTCCAATGGCTGAGCACTCTCTCTGGAAAATATTTCTTCCCAATAACCAACCTAAACCTCCCCTGGCACAGCTTGAGGCCCTCTTGTCCTACTGCTGGTTCCTGGGAGCAGAGCCCGACACCCCCCTGGCTCCCCCCTCCTGTCAGGGAGTTGCAGAGAGTGAGGAGGTCTCCCCTGAGCCTCCTCTTCTCCAGGCTGAGCCCCCCCAGCTCCCTCAGCCTCTCCTCACAGCACTTGTGCTCCAGTCCCTTCCCCAGCCTTGTTGCTCTCCTCTGGCCCTGCTCCAGCCCCTCCATGTCCTTCCTGAGCTGAGGGCCCAGAACTGGACCCAGCACTCCAGGGGTGGCCTCCCCAGCGCTGAGTCCAGGGGCAGAATCCCTTCCCTGGCCCTGTTGGCCACCCTGTTCCTGAGCCAGGCCAGGATCCATTGGCCCTCTTGTCCCCCTGGGCACACTCGGGCTCCTGTTCAGCTCCCTGGCCATCCCCACTCCCAGCTCCCTTCCTGCCTGGCTGCTCTCCAGCCCCTCTGGCCCAGCCTGGAGCTGCCGGGGGTTGTTGTGGCCAAAGGGCAGGACCCGGCCCTTGGCCTGCTTGACCCTCATCCCCTTGGAATCAGCCCCTGGATCCAGCCTGGCCAGGTCCCTCTGCAGAGCCCTCCTGCCCTCCAGCTGATCCACACTCCCCCCCAGCTTGGTGTCACCTGCACATTTGCTGATGATGGACTCAATGCCCTCATCCAGATCATCAATAAAGATATTAAATAGAACTGGGCCCAGCCCTGATCCCTGGGAACACCACCAGTGTCCAGATCCCAGCCGGATGCAGCTCCATCCCCACCACTCTCTGGGTCTGGCTGAGATCAACAACAGCTGACAAAGTCCCAAAAATTCCTCTAAAGGAGATGCTGGCATGGAGGTTTTCCAGGTTGGGCTTTATGGCCGAGCTTTGGGAAGGTTTTGTAGAGATCCCAACTTCCAAAGGGCAACAGGAGTCTGAATTACAGCATAAACCAAGCCAAGGTATGTCCTGGCTGCTCTGGAATAAAAGCTGATGAAGCCTAAGTGGACATAAATCTTTGGAGAGTCAGTTTTTGGAAAACTCCTCGGAGCAGGAATAATGTGAGCACTTGGTATTATTAATACCTGGCTTTTAAGCAGCGGGGTTGAAAACACTTCCAGAGTTTCATTATCCTGTTCTTTCTAAATGGGGATGTTGAAATAGAGGGATGAGGAATCCCAGAGGGAGAGGGGGAAGAGAACCACGTTTCATGTCCTGGTCCAACATGCTCGGACTTGGTGTTTGTGGAAAGGCAAAGATCAGATTCTGGGTGGCTCCAGAATTACAGCTGAGGAGAAGCTTGATTTAATTACCACTTACAGAAGCAAACCATGAAATCCCTGACCCCACCCTTCATTCTGGCCCTCTCCTGACCCAGGAGACCAGAGCAAGAGGCAGTTCCCGACTCAGAGTGTGGATATTCCAAACAGCCCCAAGGCTGGCCCTCCCTCAGCCCATTTCACAAGGCAAGGACTGGTTTGACTCCTTAAATAACAATGGAAAAGCTGCGTCTTTCCTGCAAATTTTCCCCCAGATTCCTTTTTGGAGGGGGATGAAGCACACTAGGTCGAGGACACAGCCCACATCTCATCCCTAAATCCCTGTTTATCCACGCTGCCTGTGTGTTGTCTCAGCCCTCAGCTCTTCCTGGTTTTCCAGGCTGCAGTGGGAGCATCCCAGCTGGTTTTTCCAGCCATGCCATAAGGATACAAGTGACAGCCACCACTTGGATGTGGGAATTTCCCCCAAAATCCGTTTGAGGCACCAACACAATGTCCAAATAACCTCTGGTGCCAGAGCTGAGGTGTTTTGCTGCCTGGGTTCAGGAACCTGCTCCAAGCTGAGGTTCTGGGTGTCCTGTGCGAAGATAATGGCTCAGGTGACCAGTCTAAACTACCCCTGTGCCAAAAGGGTAGAGAAAGAAGGAAATTATACCTAAATTTACCTAAAATCCCCTCACTCTCTGAGCCTTAACTCAAGCCCAAGTTCTGCTGGTAGGTGTGGTTAATTATAAAAGCTTAATTATGAAGAACTCTGTTAAGAGGAGGCATCTAAAACTTGTGTTTCCAGGAACAGGATGGGCTTCCTGCTTAGTTCTGTCAGGGTGGTGATTCCATGTCATCCCAGGGAGCACTTCCACCCAGGAGACTCCTTATCCCAAGGAGTGTCCTCCCAGCTGCACCAAACCCCTCCCGACTCATCCTCGTTCTCCTTCAGGCTTCAGGAGCTGCCTGTTCTTCCCTGCACTCCCACCCAGGTTTGGCATGTTGGGAATAAGAGCCTGGAAGTGAAATTCCACAAAAACTGAGAGGCTTAAATCCCTTTGGAGAGTGGGCTCATGCCTCAGAGTCCCACTTTCTCTCTGGGAGCTCTGAACACCGACATAACCTTTCAGTCTTTTTTAGGTTTTAAAGCTTCCTAACGTTTCCCATGGGAAGAATGAAACGTAACGGATAATCCCAGTCCATTAAGAATAGAATTCCCACATTCTGAGTCCTCAGAGCTGGGTCAGAGCTCACTGCAGATGTCCAGGCCACTCTTGAAGGCCACTCCAGGCACTTATTGATAAAAGCCACTACAGACTTTGCACTGGAGTTGCTGCTGAGTTATCCTGAGGTTGCTCCAAGCCCACCAGCTTCAGGAATACAGGCACCTCTTCCCAGTTCCTGCCTGTTGATGGAAGGAATCTTTGATCCACCTCAGCCAAGGGAAACGGGAGGAGCAGAGAAAATATTCAGGCTGGTAATGGCAGAACAGAGTCGAGAGCAGGGATGGCTGAGGAAGGGGAGAGAAGTGCAAATATGGCAACTAAAATGTACCTGAGTCATATTTAAAACTTTTTAACTCAGGAGAAGTTGAGGTAGAAGAAAGTGAGGAGAAGGAGAAGGAAGTAGAAGTAGAATAGAAGGAGGAGGAGGAGGAGGAGGAGGAAGTAGAAGGAAAAGAACTAGAAGTAGAATAAAAGGAAAAAGAGAAGTAGGAGGAAGTAGAAGTAGAATGGGAGTAGGAGAAGTAAGAGGAGAAGGAGAAGGAGGAGGAGGAGGAGAAAGAAAATAGAAGGGGAAATTCAAGGAGAAGGAGAAGGAGAAGGAGAAGGAGAAGGAGAAGGAGAAGGAGAAGGAGAAGGAGGAGGAAGAGGAAGAGGAGGAGGAAGAGGAAGAGGAGGAGAAGGAAAATAGAAGGGGAAGAAGGAGAAGGAGAACAGAAGTAGAAGGAGAAGGAGGAGTGAGTTATGTGGTAGAAGTTTAGCTCAGTAAAACTTCAGGATGTTTTCAGGAACTCCGGGTTTGACCTTGAAAAATCTTCTCCCATGGATGTGGAATTGTTTAGACACAAATATATCTCTGCACAAAGGTAAAGGAGTTCTCCAGATAATCCAGTGGGTGGATTGCCCAAGTGAGATAAATAAGATTTCTAAAATACCACTAAAGACATTCAGAACTGTGGTCTAAGTTATTTCTGTTACCCTCATGCACACAGAAACTGGGAAAAAGACCTTCTTTCTTAGGAAAATGGGGAAGAAAAACCCCTCAGCACAGACAAACCACCAGCCCAGTCTTTGGCCAATGAAATTCTCTCTTTTTTTCCCTTATTTCCCTGCCTAATTTCTCCTTCCTGACCCCAGGCGAGGGAAGAGGAGACAGGAAGAAGAGGAGCAGAAGTTCTCATAAATCCCAGCATTTGGAATGTGAAGATAAAGTGATCCAGTGAAAAATGATGATTCAGTTTAAGAAATGATGGTGCTTTGCCACTGGAATGATCCGTAAGGGAAAAGGCAGCTCCTCTGCCCCAGGACAGGAGGATTTTGGGGGAGAAGTTCCTATGACAAACACCTGCTATTGGATTTAGGAAATAAATCTGATTTTTAGCCCATTCTTTCCATATTGGACTTAAGACCTTTCGGGTCCTAAAATTCTCCTAAACCAGATACCAGAGTGTTACCTGAGTTTCCAGGCCATGTTGCCTTTCCCATTTCATCCCAAAAGTCTGCTGTGGAGTCCCAGCTCAAGAGGAACGTCCCCCCTGGCAGCACTGGTTGGAACAGAACCACTCACAGCTGCTTGTCCTGCTTGGGTTGGAACATCTAGACTCAGAAATCCAACTCTAACCAAGAAACTCACATTATCCCAGGCTTTTTCCAGCCATTGTTCTGCTGGACTTCTCCCTTTTCTGACCCCCCAACACCTTCCACCAGCCCAAGCTGCTCCACAGTTCCCATCCCTTGGAGAGCAGCAGGGGAAGGAAAAGGAGAGGAAACTTCCTAAGGGTTGAGATGATTTCTGTGACCTGTAAATCTGTTTTACTCGGAGAGCAACCAAGGGGTTCCTGTTTTCCTGCTGAAGATCTGGAAAGCTTTTTTTCCCGGGTACTGGACATGCCAGTGGGTGGAATTCATCCCAACCTTTGTAGTCCTGGGCCATCCATTCAGCCGTGCTGACATGAGCTAATCCTGAAATATTTCTGTATATCCTGGTGTCCAGAAATAATCTCCAGTGGGATTGTGACAAGGCAGAAACCTGTGGTTGAAGGAGTCGTGTTGGTTCAACTTTAGCTCGTGAAAACAAAAATGCTCTTGAGAGGACAAGGTTTTTGTGGGCTCTGTCGAGCCTGAAGACATCCCAGCAGGCTTAGCCATCCTTAAGGGAATCTTGGATCCAATCCAGAGCCTGTTAACTCAAAGGGAGTCTATCCATTGACTTCAGCAAGGCTTGGATCTGACCCAGCGGGTGTAGGAGCTGAGACCTTTGTCCATGCAGGAAAACACCTTTTACCTCCAGTTCTCCCGAGTGGAACAATTTTAGAGCTCCTGCTTTTTCATTCCTCTCTTCCCTCTACATTTTTGTCCTTCATTTTTCCTCTCCTTGGCAGCAGCTGCTCTGGACAAGCCAGGGGAGAAACACGAGCGGGTCGTTTTCCTCGGCCGCGCTCTGCCCTCGGCGCGGTCTCCAGGAACTGGGCTGCTCTTGATTAACCAGCATTCCCTATTTCCCGTGGAATTGTCGTCTGGAGCTCCAGGTTCATCAGGAAAACCGGTGTAGTGCAGGGTTTTCTTGATTGCTGGGGTTTGTTGTCCTTTTCCAGCCAGCTGGGAGTCGAGTCCAGGCCCAAGTGACTGCAGGTTTTCCACTAAAATCCACAGGGATTGGCACCTCCTGGGGTCCAATGACACCGACTCCTGGCTCTTCCCACGCTTTCCTTGGCATTTGATACACAGAACCAAGCCTGGAGTTCTTTTTTCCTGGAGTCCTGATCTTCTGTGTTTGCCTGGATGGGAAATATCCCGGTGTGTCACGCCTCAAATTTGGGAATAGCTCTGGGATGTCCTTTCTGAGCCTGGATGGGAAATATCCCAGTGTGTCCCAGCTCAAATTTGGGACTAGTTCTGGGATGTCCTTTCTGAGCCTGGATGGGGAATATCCCGGTGTGTCACACCTCAAATTTGGGAATAGCTCTGGGATGTTCTTTCTGAGCCTGGATGGGGAATATCCCAGTGTGTCCCAGCTCAAATTTGGGACTAGTTCTGGGATGTCCTTTCTGAGCCTGGATGGGGAATATCCCGGTGTGTCCCAGCTCAAATTTGGGAATAGCTCTGGGATGTCCTTTCTGAGCCTGGATGGGAAATATCCCGGTGTGTCACACCTCAAATTTGGGAACAGCTCCGGGATGTCCTTTCTGAGCCTGGATGGGGAATATCCCGGTGTGTCCCAGCTCAAATTTGGGAATAGCTCTGGGATGTCCTCTCTGGGCACCACTTAACTCCAGTTTGCCCCTGTGATGTCATGGCCGATACCTGGATGAAGGAATGGGCCTGTGGGACAGGGGAAGATGGGAATTGTTGTTGTGAGTAGGGAAATGTGAAAATTATGGATTCTACCACTTGGAATCCTGAGCACTGGAACTGCCTTAGAGAAGTTTTGGGTGTCCCATCCCTGCCAGTGTTCAAAGCCACGTTGGACAGGGCTTGGAGCATCCTGGAATAGTGGGAGGTGGGAATAGAGGGGGTGGAATGAGATGATCTTGAAGGTCCCTTCCAACCCAAACCATTTCATAATTCCATAATGGGAAGATGGTGATAGGACAGGGGGAATGGATTTAAACTAAAAGAGGAGAGATTTAAGTGGGATATAGGGAAGGAATTCCTGGCTGTGAGGGTGAGGAGGCCCTGGCACAGGTTGCCCAGAGAAGCTGTGGCTGCCTCTGGATCCCTGGAAGTGTCCAAGGTCAGCTTGGAGCGAGTTGGGATAATGGGAGGTGTCCCTGCCCATGGCAGGGAGGTGGAACAAGATTTTTAAGGTCCCTTCCAACCCAACCCATGCCCTGATTCTCTAGGATGGGGTGGCCCCTGCAGCAAGTTCAGATCCCAGGACCCACCTCCCCAGTGTTTTGACATCCAACAAAGGAGCCCAACCCTTGGAGCTGCCCAGGGCAAGCGACAGGAATATTTCCCGAGCTCCTCTCCATGGGATCAGCATCCCGTTATTATTTAGGAATAAACTAAAACTGCAGCCCAAATTTTGGCCTGAGTCCAACCAAAAAAATCAACCCCAAAAAGCAACCCCCCACTGGTTTCTTGTTCTTCCCACTCTTTCCTTGTTCACCTCCAATCTTTCCCTCTTTTCCACAGGCTGGGATTTTCTGAGCCTTGTTCAGGTGTTGTCAAGGATCTGCTTCCCAAATCCAAAGGAACTTCTAAACTCCCAGGAACGCCAAGAGTTGGCTCAAGTGGCTTTTTTTATCCTGATTTTGTTTTACCCGAGTCTTGGAGTGGCAGCTTTTTGGCATTGGGGTTTGTTCTCATTCAAAGAGCAAAATGTCAAAAAGGAAAGAGAAAAAAGGGAAAAAAAGGGAAAAATAGGGGGGGGGAAAGATAAAAAAAGTAGGAGGGAAAAAAAGGGAAAAATAGGAAAAAATTGGGAAAATATAGGAAAAATAGAAAAATGAGAGGAAAAATGGGAGGGAGGGAAAAGATAGAAAAAAGGGGGAATAGGGGAAAAAAGAGGAAAAAAGTAGGGGGGAAGAAAAAATAGGAAAAAAATTGAAAAAGTAGGGAAAAATAGAAAAATAAGAAGAAAAAACAGGGAAAAAAGGAATAATAGGAAAAATAGGAAAAAATAGGAAAATTAGAAAAAAGGGAAAAAAGAAAAAATAGGAAAGAATAGGAAAAAAGAGGCAAAATAGGGAAAAAAAGAAAAATAGGAAAGAAAGGAAAAAAGAGGAAAAAATATAGGGGAAAAAGGAAAAAATAGAAAAATAGGAAAAATAGGAAAAAATAGGAAAAATAGAAAAAAAAGGGAAAGTTAGGACAAAATAATAAAAAAAGAAAAAAACAAGAAAAAATAGGGAAAATAGAAAAAGGAAAAAGGATGAAAAATAGGGGGAAATAGAAAACAAAGAGGGAAAAACAGGAAAAAATAGGAAAAAAATATGAAAAAAATAGGAAAAAAATAGGGGAAATAGGGAAAGTAGGGGGATTTAGGAAAAAAATAGGAAAAAATAGAAAAATAAGAGGAATAAATAGTGAAAAAAAGGAAAAATAGGGAAAATAAGAAAAAAAAAAGGAAAAATAGAACAAAGGGGGAAATTAGGAAAAAAAATAGAAAAAGAGAGAAAAATAGGATAAATGGGAAAAAATAGAAAAAGGGGGGAAATAGGGAAAAAAGGAAGAAGTAGGAAAAATAGGAAAAATGGGGAAAAGTAGGAAAAATAGAAAAAAGAGGAAAATTAGGAAAACTAGGAAAGAATAAGAAAAAAGAAAAAAGGAAAAATAGGGGAAAAATAGAAAAAAGAGGGAAAATAGGAAAAAAGGAAAAAATTGGAAAAAAAAGGAAAAAATTGAGAAAATAGAAAAAAAAAGAGGAAAAATATGGAAAAAAAAGAAGAGAAAAAATCCTGGAAAAAAAAAAAAAAAAAAAGAAGAAAAAAGGAAAAAAACCGAGTTGGGGCCAAGTCTTGCAATGAAAAGGTCAAGTGCAGGAAAGTGTGAAAGCTCCCGAAGGAGCCAAGGTGTTACCAGAGCCCAGGAATTCTGGGAGCCAAAGGGAAAGGGAACACGCCCAGCTGACGTCATCCATTGACCCCTGGAATTTTGGAGGGCCGGGATGAGCCCCAGGAATGAGTCGTGGTTCTTTCCCAGGCCGTAATTTCGGCAGCCGAGCTCCTCCTTCCACCAGGAGAGCTCGGAAAGTTGGGGCCTCTGCCAGGGCTCGGAGCAGGGAATTCGGAGCAGGGCTGAGAAATATTTCACTCCTTACAAAAAAGAAAAAAGAAAATGGTTTTTTGAGGAAGCAGAAGGTTAAGGAGGCAGAAAATGCAATCCTGAAGATTCCCAAATGAATGGCAGTTGTGTCTTTTGAGGAGAAAGGGTCGTTGGAGTAAAAAAATTCTGGAAAATTAAAATTATTTCTAATTTTTTTGTTGCGTTTTCTTTTAGTTGCAGATGACTTGATACCTAATAATGTTCAATAAAAGGGCCAAGTTCTAAAGAGTTCACAGATAATCCACAACGTTTCACTTTGCCAAAGTCTCTCTTCCCTTCCCCTCTCCCCGTCACAAATTCGCTTCCAAACTGTCAATGAGTTGGAAAAAAAAAAAACTTCCAAGAACTGCCCTGTTCTTCAAATTCCTGGTACAAACCTGCCTGGAAGCTCTGGATCAAGGCAGGCTCCACCCCTTGGGGATGGTTACATAACAAGGGCTGGACTTCTGGCCAAAATCTTTGGCTATTTTGGGATGATCCCATGGAAATCAATGTCCGAAGAGCAGGAATGACCCTGAGTGGGCTGTGGAGGCTGGAATGTCAAGGCTGGAATGTCAAGGCTGGAATGTCAAGGTTGGAATGTCAAGGCTGGAATGTCAAGGCTGGAATGTCAGGGGTGAGAAGATGCTCTGTCCACACACAGGGATTGTGTTTTCATGGCTGAGCATCATCGGGAACCCCTTGGAATTCATCCCTCTAATTCCAATCCCGTTGGTACCGAGGGGATCCGGGTTTAATTGGAAAAGCTCTTTTGGAGTCGGTTCTGGGTTAACTCTTGGTCTGGGCCTAAACCTGTGGCTCAACATGGTCTGGGCTTAGTCTGCCTCTCCAGAGGACTCTCCCATTTCCATGTTGTCCAGTTCACCTGGAATCCAAGGAAATGGCTCCATTCCATTAAATCTCCCTCATTTTGATCACTGGGTTGGATCTTTCTCAAACTCTACTCAGAATTTCACCCTCTATATGAATTTCCCAGGATACAGAAGATACCACCCAGTTCTCTAATAATTCTGGGTGTTTCCCTCTCAGTTCTAACTGGATTCATCTATTTATAATTTATTTATTAGCAATCAGTTCTTGGAGTCATCCCTTTATTAACTCATTTAAATAAAATGAGCACGAGCCTGGAAATCCAGAGGCTTTCTTGCCCTCTGGGTGCTCTGAGTTCACCAAAAGCATTAAAAACCCAGTTTACTCCAGAATTAAATCCTCTGCATCGTGTTCCACTCATTTCCAGGGATCTGAAAAGGTGAGGGGGGGAATTCTGTGGGTTTGTTTCGTTTGGATGAAGCCGAAGGAATCACCAAGAGAGCCCGGGACTCTTTGTTGCCTGATTCCAACGGGCCACAAAGATGCATCCAGGGGTGTCTGAGACTCCGATATCCATGGAAAACACCTTCCAAATGGTTTTGAACTCTTGGACCTGCACCAGAGGAGTTCACTCGGGGGGTGGGTTGATCCTGCTTTTTTCCACAGTTCACTTTTTATGGATTTATCAGCTCCAAATCAATAATTCCTCTCACAGAACAACCCAAACTCCCCACTTAGTAACATCCCACCTTCTGCTTTGCAGGGTCTTTAAAGAGAATTAATTCACCATAAAATAGCTGGGTTCATCACACCCAAGATTTTGATTATTTGGGGGATGGAGGACCAAGGAGATGCTGTTAATTGGGATAGAAGTGGGACAGACATCACAATTCCTTCCACAAAAAAGGCTGAATTAAGGAAAAAAGGAACCCAGAATAGAAATGGTTACAGCTGAAACTGGGGTTGCTTCCTGAAAATTTTCATTAAATCAGCTTGAAGAAGCAAATTATATTCAAGAAGCAATTATGTGGCTTATATTCCACATATAATTCACATTATATTCCACTTATAATTCACGTTATATTCCACATACAATTCACATTATATTCCACATTTAATTCACATTATATTCCACGTATAATTCACATTATATTCCACATATATCCAACGTTCCCTTGATGTTGCAGCAGTGAAGCACTGACAGAGCTACAAATAATCCTCCAGTATTGCTTTTTAATTGGATTTTTAACACAGTGATTTTCTACCACCGCAGTCCATCTTCTGCCCCTGAAAGGAAATGACCCAAGTTCTCAGGAAAATCAATAAAACTTGGGAAATGATTCTTTTTTAACGGCCCTGTAGTTCTCAGGTTGCCCTTTCCCAGGTTTTGCTGCCACTGTTTTCTTTTTTTTCTCATCATACAAAAAATGGAGCAAGAAAAAAAAAATTGTGAAGAAAATGACATTTGGTTTTGAGCCCAAAAGAAGAAATAAAGGTCTGAATTAAAAAAAAAAATGATGCAATAGTCCCTTTTCAAAGGGCATTTTCATTTGTTTGTAAGGAGAAAAAACACATTTACTCCAGTGAGTGACAACCACATCCAAAACCAGCCTAAAACCAGCAGGTTAAAAATCAGGAAATCAGAAATACCCAGTTTCTCCATCATTCCCAAACAATGGCATTGATATTCCCCGGGATGAGCCAAAAAAAAAAGTAATAAAAAAGCACCTTTTTTTTCCCCCTTTCCAGCTGCAAACTCGAGGCTCTCAAGTTACACCCTCGGAAACAAGGAGGGGGGGTAATTTTTAATTGATGTTTCTTACTCTGAGGGCACTTTTAGAGCTATTTTCCACTAGAGGGAAAAAAAAAAAGAAAAAGAAAGATCAAAATGTGGAAAAAATGCTGGTGGAGAACATAAAACTCACTGAGCTGTGAGAGGGGAATAAATAGGATTTGCTTCATCGGATGCTTAAAAACCAGGGCTGGATTTAATGTTGTTGTGGAGGGATCAAATGATGCTCTGAAAGAATCCTCAGCACATTCCTGGCACTGCCAGTGTCCACGTTTTTTAATGGAATTCCATTTAGCAGCTTCTCCTTTGGAAAGGTGATCCCGACTTTTCCCGACTCCAAAGCAAAACATCGCCTGAGACGCCACGTTAGCGCCGTGAAATTTAGGGGAATATTCCCAAATTCAGGGAAGTGGAGTGGAAATGAAAGGAATAACAATCCAGGAGGGATCGACCGAGTTATTCCCAGCTCAGGTTGCTGACTCCAACTGGAGTTTTCCGTGCAAATCGGGGTGTGGAATTTGTGTCTCCAGGGAAATTCATGGCACGTTTGAAGGCAGAAGCTGCTGGGGATGCACTTTGGGTGCCGAAATCCAAGGAATTCTGGCCATTCAAAGTGCCTTTGGGTATCCAAGATATCCAGGCAGGGATGGGGAACATGGCACAGGTGCTGGCAGAGACACCAGATGGGATCCTGTGGAGCGCCTCAGGTGGGAATTCTGTATGTTGATGACTGAACTGAGCTCAAGATTTCCATGGAATATGATGGGTGTTTCCACACCTATCCCATTGATTGCTCCCTGCACATGAACATTGTTGTATTCCTAAATTTTCCAGCTGAACTCCTGCCTGAAGGTGCAATTCCCTAAACATGAGGGGAATGTTCTCCTGTGGATCCCGTGCCATGTCTTCCAGGATGTCCCAGAAACCCAAGAACATCAGAAATCAGCTAAATCTTGATTTAAGCATTGAGTTAAATCCTCAATATCCATTAAATTTGTCACCTTCCTAGTTCTGTAGGATTTCCAACCCTTTCCAAGAGTGTTGTCCAGTGGCACATTTTGGGCTGTAGTTAAAAAACTTCACAACCAGTTGGGCAAAAGGACTTGGACAGCTCAGGAGAAACCCATGGAGTCTTGGTTGGAATGGAGATTGAGATGGAATCTTGATGGAACAGCAATAAAAGAAACCAGGCTTTTGTAGGAAAATGTCACTTGAGCTTCCCTGGAGAATTCCAAGTGTGAACAACCAGGGGCTCCAGCAATGCATTAGGGGAAAGAAGCTCATCTAAATGACTAAATATCCATCCTTTCCCTGATATCTCCCTAAAAGATTCCTGGCAAATTCCCCTGCAGGAAATCCATAACATCCTTAAATATTTTGCACAGCTGCTTCCCTAAATCCCAGCGTTCAACCCCAAATACTCCCCTAAACCTAAACCGAATCCTAACCCTAACCCTAATCCTAGGCCTAATCCTAACCCTAATCCTAATCCTAGCACTAACCTTCAAATTATGTTTAATTCAGACAAATCTGTTTTAAACACTCCCCCTAATCCTAACCTTAATTCTAATCCTAATCCAAAACCCATGTTTAATTCAGACAAATCTGTCTCACAAATTCTCCCCCTAACCCTAAACCTAACTCTAACCCTAATCCCAGCCCTAATCCAACCCTAACCCTAACCCTAATCCTAACCCTCAAATCATGCTGAATTCAGACAAATCTGTTTTACAAATCCCCCTCCAACCCTAACCCTAATCCTAATCCTAGCACTAACCCTCAAATCATGTTTAATCCAGACAAATCTGTTTTACAAATACTCCCCCTAATCCTAAACCGAATCCTAACCCTAACTCTAATCCTAGGGCCTAATCCTAACTCTAATCCTAATCCTAGCACTAAACCTCAAATCATGTTTAATTCAGACAAATCTGTCTCACAAATTCTCCCCCTAACCCTAAACCTAACTCTAACCCTAATCCCAGTCCTAATCCTAACCCTAACCCTGATCCTAGCACTAACCCTCAAATCATGTTTAATGTGTCTTACAAATACTCCCCCTAATCCTAAAACTAACCCTAACCCAAATCCTAACCCTCAAATCATGCTGCATTCAGACAAATCTGTTTTACAAATCCCCCTCCAACCCTAACCCTAACCCTAATCCTAGTCCTAACCCTCAAATCATGTTTAATTCAGACAAATCTGTCTTACAAATATTCCCGTAACCCTAACCCTAAACCTAACCCTAACCTTAATTCTAATCCTAACCCACAAATCATGTTTAATTCAGACAAATGGGTTTTATAAATACTTCCCCAACCCTAAACCTAACTCTAACCCTAATCCCAGCCCTAATCCTAACCCTAACCCTAATCCTAGCACTAACCCTCAAATCATGTTTAATTCAGACAAATCTGTTTTACAAATACTCCCCCTAATCCTAAAACTAAGCCTAACCCTAACCCTAATCCTGACCCTCAAATCATGCTGAATTCAGACAAATCTGTTTTACAAATACTCCCCCTAATCCTAACCCTAAGTCTAACCCTAATCCTAATCCTAACCCTAACCCTAACCCTAATCCTAGCAATAACCCTCAAATCATGTTTAATTCAGACAAATCTGTTTTACAAATACTCCCCCTAATCCTAAAACTAAGTCTAACCCTAATCCTAACCCTAACCCTAACCCTAACCCTAATCCTAGCAATAACCCTGAAATCATGTTTAATTCAGACAAATGTGTCTTACAAATACTCCCCTAACCCTAAACCTAACTCTAAACCTAACCCTAACCCTAATCCTAGCATTAACCCTAACCCTAATCCTAGCATTAACCCTAACCCTAATCCTAGTACTAACTCTCAAATCATGTTGAATTCAGACAAATCTGATCTTCAAATACTCCTCCTAACCCTAAACCTAATCCTAATTCTAACCTTAGCTCTAATCCTAACCCTCAAATAATGTTGAATTCAGACAAATCTGTCTTACAAACACTCCCTCTGTCCACATGTAGGAGTCAAAAATATCCCTCCTGACCGAATTCCTGGGCCAAATTCCAGATCCCCACAACCTCAGCTGAAGAGCCTTGGAAAAGCAAATCTCCCAGGAGAGGGAAAGAAGAGGAAACCTGGATTTTGGCCGTGTCAGAATTCCTGGTTTTCCTCCAGTAGGGAGGAAAAAATAAATGAAGGGAAGAAAAAAATCTCCTGAGTGGAAGGAAGCCCTGTCAGTTCAGCAGCAGGAATTTCCACTGGTGCCCTTGGATTGGGATTAAACTTGAGCACGAGCCCTGCCTTGGAGAACCTTTCATTAACTGAGGCTAAAACTCCAACTTTCCAGCCTTCCATGGTTAAAACTCCAACTTTCCTGGCAGAGTCATGGCCAGGGCTGAGCTCCCCAGACCCCTCAGGGACCTTCTGCCATGAGAATTCCCAAAGGAAAGGATGCTCTGATCTCAATCCCCATATTGGAGCTCAACCTTCATCCCTGGAAGTGTCCAAGGCCAGGCTGGAGCAACCTGGGCTGGTGGAAGGTGTCCCTGCCCGTGGAAAAAGATGAGCTTTAAGGTCCCTTCCAACGAAAATCATCCCGGATTTATGATTCTCTGGGAATATTTGGCCTCCCAGCTGCAGAGTTTGGGATGCTGTGGCTGCCCAGGGGACACCCGAGCCCAGGCAGACGTTCTCCTCATCCCAAAAAACCAGGCTGAGACTCTTCCTCCCCAGCTGAGGAGACAGTGCTGATGATAAAGGGCTTTGGGAATTTGGGAGCAGCTGCCAGAGGGCACCGGCACATCCCCCCGGGAGCCAACTTCCCGCTGCTGCTATTTAGGGCAGGGGTGATGGATTAAAGGGATTCTTTCCAAGGTCAAACCCTGTTTCAGAGCCAGGGTAAACACTTCAGGAAGTCTGACAACGCTCCAGCCTGGTTTTATGTCCACAAACCCTGCAAAAAAAAAAAAAAAAAAAACAAAACCCAACCATCAGACAAACTAATAAATAACACAGAAATAACAAGATGCCAAATTGGGCTCCTTTGCCACAAACCCAAAGATTTGAAACACAAAAAAAACCCCCGGAACAGCTGCAGGGATGTGGCCCAGGGGACGGGTTTATTTGCAGTCTGAAGATGTTTTCAAGGTCAGAGGTGGTTTGTGGGGGGCAAAGTCTGCGCCCCTGGGCCGGGCTGGCGAATCCACATCCTAAATAAAGTCCTCTCGGGGGGGGGAAAATCCAACCCATAATTTATGGGATGGTTTGGGCCACCTGGGTTTGTGTGGAGGAGCTCAGACTCAAATCCCCCTCAGGGATCTGAGGAGCTGCTCCTGCTCATCCAACCCACAGGGAAAAGGGAAAGGAGGAAGGACAGAGGCCAAAGCAGAGGATGATTTGCTCCGAGGAATTATGGCCCCAGTCCCACTGGGGTTATCCCAGGTATTTGTCACCCCATGGCAGACCTTTCCCACGTTAATTTTTGGAGGATTTTGCTGCCTGGCTGCTTTTATTCCCTGTCACGCTGTGGTGGATGGGATCCCCCAAAAATGGGATTCCTTAGGGGCAGTTTTGGGGGGCTCAGTCTCTAATCCCACTCAGACACCAACTCCTCTGCAACGGAGCAGCACAGAGTACTGGAACGGTTTGGGTGGGAAGGGACCTTGAAGATCATCTCATTCCAACCCCCTGCCATGGGCAGGGACTCCTTCACCATCCCAGCTTTCTCCAAGCCCCATCCTGGCCTTGCACATCTCCTTGTCTTTCCTAGAGGACCCGGATCCACGGATTTTGTATTTATCCCAGTCACATTCCCACGTGTCTCTGAGTCCACACAACTCTGCAACCCCTTTTTCCATCTTTCCTTGTCGAAGTTTTCCCGTGTCTGTGCCTGGTTCACTCATCCCTGAGTGGAAATCCATCTGGGAAGGGAGGGATTTGCCAGGAATGTCCATGGATGTGTGTTTGGATGCAGGTCCTGGGTTGGTCTGAAGGACTAAACGTGCCTGCAACGGGAAAGGGGAATTCCAGGCTCCCCTCGTGCCCAAGAGGAGGGGGAAAGAGGAGAGCTGGGACTCTGGGATGTTCCCATGTTTAGGGGTGGAAAACCCTCTAAAGCAAAGGATTACAATCCCTAAAAACACATCTCTTCCAGGAACTGCTCTGGGGGAACAGGGAGGTTCCACAAGAGGTGGGAAGTTGGGCAGGGAGGTTTTTTTGTCCCTTTTCCCTTTGCTGATCCCAGCAAGAACCAATTCCCGGGGGGAACCTCAAGTCCCAAACCTCAGGAAGGCAGGAAGTGTGTGGAGCCAAGGACAACAGCTCCTGGAGGCCCCCAAAAACGCTTCCCCCCCTCTCCCCAGGGCCACCAGTAAGGAAAGGTTGGCTCCAGTTTGCCTGGGATTTGTTGTGCTCGGTCTGGCCCTGGATGTTGCAAAAACAAAGGACAGACCTTTCTTCTCCCTCTCCTCCCTCTCACAAATCCCTCCAGGAGAAAAGGACACAAGAAAACTAAAAAAAACCCAAAAGTTCTAGGGAAAAAAAAAGAAAGAAAACAAAAAGCCCCCCAAGCTTTTTTCCCCCAAAGAAAAAAAAAAGGGAGGGAAGTGGTCAAATGACAAATACATTTTTTTTATTGATTTAGCCATGAAAAAATGATTCCCTTTTTCTCCCCTCTCCCTTAATTTTGCATTGCCGTTTATATCCCGTGTCAGAAAGAATTCCCAGGTATTCCTTGCTTGGATTCCAGTTTCTTCAGCTTCCTGAGCGTGTTGAAGCTCCTCGGGGATCCCCCTCTTCCCAGGAGGAAACAGGACAAACCAACCAAAGAAAAATTTATCCAAATATCTTCAGGGACAGCACTTTTTGTGGCTCTGAGATGGGAATTGGGGCTGAGAAACGAGGAGACGTTCCAGTCCATGGAATTCCAAGGGAATCTCAGTGGTTATCTCGGCCTAGAAAATAAAGTCATTTTGAAGCGTTAGAGGAAGAAAGAAGGAACCCCCATCCCAGCAGGAATCAGCCTCAAGAATCCCCTTGGATCTGGGCTTGGCAGAATTGTCCCAGCCATTCCCAACCCTCCAATCTTTGCTCAGGGATGGATAAAACACGGGAAGTAGTGACAGGAGAGGCATTGCCGGGTGGGAATCCAGGGGGAAAGCTCGGCTTTCCAGGAAAACAACCCAGTTCTTGAGCGACTGGAGAGCTTTTCCCGCTTTTCTTTGGCTGTCTTCAGTCTCCCAACAGCAACATCGGAGCTCAGGGATTTCTCTTGGATAACACCTGGATTTCAGGCAGGATTTGATTCCTAAACCGCAAGGATCTGGTGCAGTCTGAGATCCTCATGAGTTTCTAAACCGCAAGGATCTGGTGCAATCTGAGAATCTCATCAGTTCCTAATTCATGAGGATCTGGTTCAATCTGAGATCATCAATTCCTAATCCAGAAGGATTTGATTCAATCTGAGAATCTCATCAATTCCTAATCCAGAAGGATCTGATTCAATCTGAGATCCTCATCAATTCCTAAACCACAAGGATCTGATTCAATCTGAGATCCTCATGAGCTCCTAAACCACAAGGATCTGGTGCAACCTGAGATCCTCATCAGTTCCTAATCCATGAGGATTTGATTCAATCTGAGATCCTCAGGAGCTCCTAATCCATGAGGATTTGATTCAATCTGAGATCCTCAGGAGCTCCTAATCCATGAGGATCTGGTGCAACTTGAGATCCTCATCGGTTCCTAAACCACAAGGATTTGATTCAATTTGAGATTCTCATGACTTCCTAATCCGGAAGGATTTGATGCAATCTGAGATCCTCAAGAGCTCCTAAACCAGAAGGATTTGATTCAGTCTGAGATCCTCATCAGCTCCTAAAGCACGAGGATCTGGTGCAAAAAAAAAAAAAACAAAAAAAAACCCCAAAAAACCCAAGTTATCTTTTTTTAGCTTGTTTAGGTTTTGGTTCAATTGTATCTTGGAACAAAAGTGCCCAAAAACCTGGATGTGACTCCAACTGAACTCCCTCCCTGAGGGGACAGGGAACATAATCACGAGTCCCCCCACAACGGACAGATGTGGGAAAAGTCGGCTCCAAAACCAAAACTGAGCTGGGATCGGCTGGAAAAACAATTCCAGCCAGAGGGAAAAGAATGAAACCCAGCAGAGCAAACCCAAACCAAGCCTGATAAACAAAGGCCCTGCTTTTCCCAGGATCAGCAGATCCTTCCCTGAAGGGATGGAGTTGGTCACCTCCTTCCCCAGGAGCAGGATGGAGAGCTCCAGCCAAAGCCAGCTTTTCCAGGAAAGCGGGAATGAGAGCTCCAGCCAAAGGAAAGTGGGAATGAGAGCTCCAGCCAAAGCCAGCTTTCCCGGGAAAGCGGGAATGAGAGTTCCAGTCAAAGCCAGCTTTTCCAGGAAAGCGGGAATGAGAGCTCCAGACAAAACCATCTTTTCCAGGAAAGTGGGAATGAGAGTTCCAGTCAAAGCCAGTTTTTCTGGGAAAGCGGGAATGAGAGCTCCAACCAAAGCCAGCTTTTCCAGGAAAGCGGGAATGAGAGCTCCAGTCAAAGGAAAGCGGGAATGAGAGCTCCAGCCAAAGCCAGTTTTTCCAGGAAAGCGGGAATGAGGGATGAGCAGGAAACGCCGGCGGCAAAGTTCCCTCGGGGTCGCCGCGGGTTGGACACCACGACTGCCCAAAGCCGGGAAAAGTCCTGGAAAAAGTCTTTTCCCGGGAAATAAATCCCTTTGTCCCGGGGGGTCGGGATGCAGAATTGTGGGAGGCCGTTAATTATCCTCCTGGAAAAGGTTTTGTTGTTCCTTCTTGTCTCTTTTTCCTTCTGGTTTTTCCCTCCTCGGCTTTTTGGAAGTCCCAGGATCCCGGAATACCCCAAATCCAGGGATTTTGAAGTCCACATGAAAAAAATACCCGTCCTTTGAGGATTCCAATGAAATCCAATCAAATATTCCGTGGAAATCAGAGGGAAGACTCACCTGGAATTCAGTTTGCCATGATGTGTTTCACAAAAGCTGGGGAAAAAAAGAGGAAGAGAAGAGTCATCTCTATTTTAAATAAAATCCAATTATATATAATTTTGAATTTCAAAAGAAAAGAAATAGAGGGTTTGATGTAATAATTCCCTTATTCTGTGAATTTTGTTAATTTATTAATTCATGGGATTTGTAAATAGAAGGAGAGCATTGACCCAAATATTTATTAAATGTGTTAATTTTATTATTGTGAACAGGACAGATCAATTAAATCCCCAGGATGGTACAATGGTCACTGGTTACCCTTAAAATAAAATAAAATAAAATAAATAAAAAATAAAATATAATAAAATATAAAATAAAATAAAAATAAAATAAAATATAAAATAAAATAAAATAAAATAAAAAATAAAATGAAATATAATAAAATATAAAATAAAATAAAATATAATAAAATAAAAATAAAATAAAATAAAAATAAAATAATAAAATAAAAAAATAATAAAAATAAAATTAAATAAAAATAAAATAAAATAAAAATAAAAATAAAATAAAAATAAAAATGAAATAAAATATAAAATAAAATAAAATTTTAAAATAAAATAAAAATAAAATTAAATAAAAAATAAAATAAAAATAAATTAAATAAAATAAAACAAGAAAAAAAGAATATGAAGGAAGGAAGGAAAGGAAAGGAAAAAGGAAGGAAGGAAGGAAGGAAGGAAGGAAGGAAGGAAGGAAGGAAGGAAGGGATTAAATGAGTTCTAGAAAAGTAAATGAGAAATTCAAGGGTGATTTCAGGTGGAATCACAAAAAAGAAAATTAAGTAAAATAAAAAATAAAAACTAAAAAATGAAATTAAGGAACTAAAATAAAATAAATAATGAAATGAAATTATATGAAATAAAATGAAATGAAATGAAATAATGAAATAAAATAAAAGCAAAAAAATTAAAATAAAAGAAGTAGATTAAAATAAAGTAAAATAAAATAAAATAAACCTTGATTCAAATAAAATAAAATAATAAAGTAAGATCGAGCACCTTCCACCTTCCATATTTTCTGTCAGCCTCCAAAGGGATGTGAATCCTTTCTTTGAGAGGACAAGGAATTGTGGGATCAGGTAGAAAAAATAGCATTAAAATTTAAAAAATAGGCCAATAAAAGAATAATTTACAGAAAGGACCGTGGTCATTATTTATGGAAAATCGAATTAACCTTCAATAAATAGAATTTACCAGGTGAATTATAGGCTCTGAATCGGTCTGAAATTTGGGAAAGCACAGGTCCTGCTGCAGGTTTTCCATGGATTTGAACTTTTCCAGGATAAATTTAGTAAAGTCTTCAGACCCACCTTCGTAGTTGATGCAACCATTGAAAATAAAAATAAAGAAAAGAAAAGAAACAAGAAAAAAAGGAAGGGAGGAGGGAAGGAAGGAAGGAAGGAAGGAAGGAAGGAAGGAAGGAAGGGATCAAGTGAGTTCCAGAAAGGTAAACAAGAAATTTGAGGGTGATTTCAGGTGGAATCACAAAAAATAAAATTAAGTAAAATATTAAAACAAAAAAAATAAATAAATTAAGGAAATAAAAAAAATAAATAATGAAATGAAAGGAAATGAAATGAAATAATGAAATGAAATAAAATAAAATAAAATAAAATAAAATAAAATAAAATAAAATAGAATAGAATAAAATAAAATAAAATAAAATAGAATAAAATGAAATTAAATGAAATAGAATAAAATAAAATAAAATTAAATTAAAATAAAATAAAATAAAGTAGATTAAAATAAAGTAAAATGAAATGAAATAAACATAGATTAAAGAAAAATAATATTTATGAAAAATCGAATTAACCTTCAATAAATAGAATTTACCAGTTGAATTATAGGCTCTGAATCGGTCTGAAATTTGGGAAAGCACAGGTCCTGCTGCAGGTTTTCCATGGATTTGACCTTTTCCAGGATAAATTTAGTAAAGTCTTCAGACCCACCTTCGTAGTTGATGCAACCGTTGGCATCTTCCTGCCCAGCCATGAGTTTATCGACCTCCTCCTCCGTCAGCCGCTCCCCTGCGCGGAAAACAACAGCCGGGAGCGTCAGCTGGGAATTCCCACATTCCCAAAGGACACGGGAGAGAGAAGACGTTATTTGGGAATTCAGAGAGTCCCAAAGGACACGAGAGAGAGAGAAGACGTTATTTGGGAATTCAGAGATTCCCAAAGAACACGGGAGAGAGAGAGAGAGAAAACATTATTTGGGAATTCAGAGATTCCCAATAAACATGGGAGAGAGAGAGAGAGAGAAAACACTATTTGGGAATTCAGAGATTCCCAATAAACACGGGAGAGAGAGAGAGAGAGAAAACACTATTTGGGAATTCAGAGATTCCCAATAAACACGGGAGAGAGAGAGAGAGAAAACATTATTTGGGAATTCAGAGATTCCCAAAGAACACAGGAGAGAGAAAACAGTATTTGGGAATTCAGAGATTCCCAAAGAACGCGGGAGAGAGAGAGAGAGAGAAAACACTATTTGGGAATTCAGAGATTCCCAATAAACACGGGAGAGAGAGAGGGAGAAAACGTTATTTGGGAATTCAGAGATTCCCAAAGAACACAGGAGAGAGAAAACAGTATTTGGGAATTCAGAGATTCCCAAAGAACACGGGAGAGAGAGAGAGAGAGAGGGAGAAAACATTATTTGGGAATTCAGAGATTCCCAAGGGACATGGAGGAGAGAGAGAGAAAACGTTGTTTGGGAATTCAGAGATTCCCAAAGAACACAGGAGAGAGAAAAGATTATTTGGGAATTCAGAGATTCCCAATAAACACGAGAGAGAGAGAAAACATTATTTTTGGAATTCAGAGATTCTCAAAGATCACGGGAGAGAGAGAGAAAAGATTATTTGGGAATTCCGAGATTCCCAAAGGACACGGGAGAGAAAAACATTATTTGGGAATTCAGAGAATCCCAAAGAACACAGGAGAGAGAAAACATTATTTGGGAATTCAGAGATTCCCAAACAACATAGAGGAGAGAGAGAAAACATTATTTGGGAATTCAGAGATTCCCAAAAAACACGGGAGAGAGAAAACAGTATTTGGGAATTCAGAGATTATTAAAATAAAATAAAATAAATAATAAATAATAAAAAATAAAATAAAATAAAAAAATGAAATAAAGCAAAATGAAATAAAATGAAATGAAATGAAATGAAATAAAATAAAATAAAATAAAATAAAATAAAATTAAATTAAATTAAAATAAAACAAGAAAAGAAAGGAAGGAAGGAAGAAAGGAAGGAAGGAAGGAAGGAAGGGATCAAATGATTCCCAGAAAAGTTAATGAGAAACTCGAGGGTGATTTCAAGGGGAATGACAAAAAATAAAATAAAATTTAAAAAAAAAAATTAAACAATTAAATTAAGGAAATAAAATAAAATAAATAATGAAATTAAATGAAACTAAATGAAATGAAATGAAATGAAATGAAATTAAATTAAATTAAATTAAATTAAATTAAATAATGAAATAAAATAAAATAAAACTAAAACTAAACTAAAATAAAGTACATTAAAATAAAGTAAAATAACATCAAATAAAATAAACATAAATAAAAATAAAATAAAATAAAGTAGATTAAAATAAAATGATAAAGTAAAATTGAACAGATTAAAATTAAAAAATAAAGTAAAATAGAGTAAAATAAAACAAAGTGGATTAAAATAAAATAAAATAAAATGAAATAAAATAAAATAATAAAATAAAATCAAGTAAAATGAAATAAAATAAAGTAGAATAAAATAAAATAAAATTAAATAAAATTAAAAATAAAATAAAATAAAATAAAATAGAATTAAAATAAAATAAAATTAAAATAAAATTAAAATAAAATAAAATAAAGTAAAATAAAATAAAATCAAGTAAAATAAAATCAAGTAAAATAAAATAAAATAAAATAAAGTAAAGTAAAATAAAATAAAATAAAATAAAATCAAGTAAAATCAAATCAAATCAAATCAAATCAAATAAACTACAAAGCTGCAGCAGCCCTTACCCAGGGTAGCCAGGACGTGGCGCAGCTCGGCCCCCATGACCGTCCCGTTGCCCTCCTTGTCGAAGACCCGCAGCCCCTCCACGAAGTCCTCGTAGGTGCCCGTGTCCTTGGTCTTGGCGATGTGCTGCAGCATGGGCAGGAAGGTCTCGAAGTCAATCATCTTGGAGTTCATCTCTGCAGGGACACGGAGGAGAGAAACGTTTGCCTGGAGTCTGTGAGAGTTGAGGGGTCACCGTGGGACACCCACCATGGGACATCAGCCATGGGACATCATCCATGGGACATCAGCCATGGGACATCAGCCAGGGAACATCCACAATGGGACATCAACCATGGGACATCAGCCATGGGACATCATCCATGGGACATCAGCCATGGGATATCAGCCATGGGACATCATCCATGGGACATCAGCCAGGGAACATCATCCATGGGATATCCAGTATGGGACACTCACCATGGGACATCCTCCATGGGACACCCACCATGGGATATCCACTGTGGGATACCCACCATGGGGTACCCAACATTGGACAGTCACCATGGGATACCCACTATGGGATATCCAGTATGGGATACCCAGCTTGGGACACCCACCATGGGACACTCACTATGGGACACTCACTATAGGACATCATCTATAGGACATCCACCATGGGACACTCACCTTGGGACACTCACAATGGGACACCCACCATGGGACACCCACCATGGAACATCATCCATGGAATACCCACCATGGGACACCCACCATGGAACATCATCCATGGGACACCCACAATGGGACATCATCCATGGGACACCCACCATGGAACACCCACCATGGGACACTCACCATGGGACACCCACCATGGGACACCCACCATGGGACACCCACCATGGGACACCCACCATGGAACATCATCCATGGGACACTCACCATGAGACACCCACCACCCCATCCACCATGGGTACAAGAACTGTCCCAAAATTCTGGCTAAAGGGGAGAGAAGAGCACAGAAACAGGGAGGTATTTCTGCAAACTTCCCACACCTTCTCACACATCTTGTGTAGAACAAGCTGTGCCCTCACCACCAGTCCATCCCTTTGTTTTTCGGGATGGCTTTGGAGTATCTGTATTTTTTAGTCAATACACACAAATTCCTGCCATCAAAGCAATTTTAAAAGGGGAAAACTTATCAATGCAAAACACATTGATGGACAGGGTTAAATTAAACTCTTCTCCTCAATTTGTTGACTGCAAGGCCACTTCTTTCCTCATTTATTTTTTGGATTCACAGCCCTTGTTGTCCCAAAATTAACGTCTCTGTCAGAGAGTGACCTTTTCCAAAACACACACACACACAATGGGAGGGCACCAACCTTCTGGTTTGGGTCTGCCCAGCAGCTTCATGACCTCAGCCTGGGTGGGGTTCTGCCCCAGAGCTCTCAGGACATCCCCACACTGGGCATAAGTGATTTTCATCTCCGATTTCGGGGTCCGGTCGAAGAGGGAAAACGCTTCCTTAAATTCTGGGAGGCGAAAAGAGAAGGAGAAATTCATTCCAAAGACAAATCTGCCTGAGCCTTTCATTTTTGAGTTTGGGAGCAGCCTCGATGAGCTTTGTTGCCTCTGTTATCTGCAGGGTTTGGGTTCCTCCTCCCCCAGGTTTTCCGGTTCCATCAGGGATGGGATCGGAGAGGTCGAATATTTTTCTCCTGGTATTTCCTCCTCAGTGAAAGTGCAGAAAACAGGGCAGGAATGGTTGGCCTTGAGAGCTTTCCAGCTCCTTGGGAACACTCAGGAAGGCCCAGGATTCAGCAGGAATTCTGCTCCTGGGATAACTGGATATTGTGTTAAACGTGAGGCGCTCAGAGAGCAACAGGTGAAGGAGCATCTCCATCAGCAGGGAACAAGATATTCCACGAGGAAATACTGGAATTGTGAACAAAAAATGCCATCACAAAGTACTGGAATTATGAGCAAGATATGCCATGAGCAAAAATTGGAATTATGAACAAGATATGCCATGAGTAAAAACTGGAATTATGAACAAGATATACCATGATCAAATATAGGAATTATGAGCAAGATATGTCATGATGAAATATCAGAATTGTGAGCAAGAAATGCCATGATCAAAAACTGGAATTATGAGCAAGAAATGTCATTATCAAGTATAGGAATTATGGGCAAGATATGTCATGATGAAATACTAGAATTATGAACAAGATATACCATGATCAAAAACTGGAATTATGAACAAGATATGCCATGATCAAATATAGGAATTATGAACAAGATATGTCATGATGAAATATCAGAATTATGAGCAAGAAATGCCATGATGAAATACTGGAATTATGAGCAAGAGATGCCATGATCAAAAACTGGAATTATCGCCCAACAAGTGGTTGGTGAGGGAAGGTGAACGTACATGGAAAACCTTATCCCAGAATCCCAGAATCCCAGAACTGGTCAGGTTGGAAGGGACCACTCTGGGTCATCTGATCCCTCGCAAGGCAGCCAGATCCTCTCCACAACATCCTTGGGAACATCCTTGGGAACATCCTCATGTCTCCTCTTCTGGCCCTAAATTGAGGCAGGAACATTCCCGTGGGAGATGGTCCCTGTTCTGCCCCCAATTCCCTGTGGATGTGGTGCCTGGGGACATGGCTTAGTGCTGGACCTGGCAGTGGTGGGTTGGTGGTTGGGCTTGATGATCTTCAAGATCTTTTCCAACCTAAAGAATCCCGTGATTCCAATGGAGTCAGGGCAGGAGCCCAGGACACACCAGTTCCTCAGGTCCCTTCTCCCTGCTGGAGTTGCAGAATCGGAGGAACACCTCAGGGTGCAATAATAGGCTGTTATCCTTTCCTACCCTCCTTGATCCTTTGACTCTGCTGTTATCCTTTATCCTTTACTCCATGGCACCCCATCCACAAATATCCCCTTGGCTTTAAAGCCCTGAATCCCTGAATCCCACCCTTGTCCTGCTGTTGCTCTTCTGCACATATTCCCCTCCCACTTTCCACACACAGTGAGTTTATCCCTCTTTTCCTGAAGTCCTGACCCATTCAGCCACTCAGCCCTTCCCTCTGCACACCGGATTTTCTCCATCTTTCCCTTCTCAATCCCTTCTCCTTCTCATTATCCCACTTCCTCCTTTTTTTCCTCTCTTCTCCTTTGCTTATTCCCCTCTGTTCCTCCTTCAGGATTTGCTTCCCCTCCTTTTCTCCCTCCCTTTTCATTTTTATCGTTCCACTCACATCTTACTCATCTCCTCCTTCATCCAAGACTTTCAAACAACATTTTCTCCCTTGGGACTAATTAACATTCCCTTTGTTTTCTCCTTTGCATTCTCCTCTCCTGGCTCTTTGCTCCTGTCCCTGGTCCCTTTGCCAGCCCCTCACTCCAGCAGAGGGCAACCTTGGATTTTCCAGGGCTCCTTGCTGGCAGTGGGAAGGGCTCAGAGACCCTTTCCCAGGCCTGTCCTGGTGGTCTCAGCTCCTGAGGTGAAGGACAAACCCACCCACCCCCCCGAGCTCCTCATCCACCCACCACTCCCCTCCCCCCTGGCCCCGACTGCCTGAGCAACCCCCAAACATTCCCAACCCATCCCAGTCACTGCCAGCTCACGTTTCCATTTTTTTCCCCTTCTATTTCTATTTTTTTTTTATCATTTGCATTTGCTGACTTGATGCAAATCCCCATCAAAGCAACCAAAGCAGCCTGGCCAGGGTGTCCTCTGCCCTCCTGCAAGCCCCGAAACCACGGGCAGCGGCGATGGATATTTTCAGCTGGCTAATTACCACCCCTCTGCTCATCTTGAACAGCTCCTCTTCTGCCCTTTTCAGCAATTTTCGGGGCTCAAGAGGCCAGAAAGGCAGTTTTATAAATAAATGTGGCCACAAGGGCTGGATTTCACTGGTGGTTGAGGGCACGGAGAGGTGGGTGTGGAGCTTTGCCCACAGCCCGTTCTGCTCCTGAGAGCAACATTTTGGGGACCAGCAGGATAATGAATCCCTTCAGGGACCCCTTGGAGCATCAAAGTCTCCTCCTTAGCAAGAGGAAGGGGGTTGGAGTGTTCTAGAAGGGTTGGAAAGGAGCTTGAGGTGCTGCAGCCTCTGTTTCTCCTCCTCCAGCTCAGTTCAGAGTCAGCTGCCAGAAACCAGTTGGGTCAATGGAGAAGATCAGTGAGATCTAAGGGAGGGGGGAATTCCCATTGCTCTGGGAATATATATGTATTTATATATATATGTATATATTTATATGTATATATTTATATATATATATATATATATAAAAATATATATAAATGTATATAAATATATAAATATGTACAAATATATAAAAATATATAATTATATAATAATATTAAAATATATAATTATTTAAATGTTTATATAAAATATTTATATATTTATAAATAGATATATTTATATATTTAGATAAATATAAATTTATATATATATTTAATATATATAAATATACATGAAAATATATATAATATATATAAATATATATAAAAATATATAAGGGCTGTTGCATCTTATTTTTTTTCATTTTATTTTATTTATATATAAATATATAAATGTAAATATAACTAAATATATATATGTTTATATATAACACATAAAATATATTATATAAACATT
This sequence comes from Pipra filicauda, assembly GCF_003945595.2. Lineage (NCBI taxonomy): Eukaryota > Metazoa > Chordata > Aves > Passeriformes > Pipridae > Pipra > Pipra filicauda. Next base: position 28,294 of record NW_024104996.1, on the reverse strand, counting down.
TATATATATTTTATACGTTATATATAAATGGATATAAATAGATATTTTATATAAATATATATTATTATATGTTATATATTGTATAAAAATATTTTTATAGATTTTTAAATCTATAAATATATAATAATTTAATATTAATTATATATTAATATATTCGTTTAATATATAAATATATATTATATATACAATATTATATATCGTATATTACATATAATATATATATTACATATATATACATATTATATGTGTATATATAATATATATGTGATATAATATATATTTTATATATATTATTATATATCATATATCATTATATATCATATATAATTATATATTATATATATTATATATTATTATATATAATATATATATTATATATTATATATTACATAGTATGCACTATATATTATTTATTATATTATATATTATATATAGAAAATATATATTTTTATATATAAAATATTATTATAGATATTATTATACATCTATAGATTAAAAAATCCTACATATAAAGGTGTGACAGGTGACCTTGACCTCCTGATGACTTCCTGGAAGAGGAAATTTGGCAAAACAAACAGTGCACAGAGAAGCTGGAAATGAACCCAAGAGCACCCAAAACCCAGAAAAATGGGAGAGAAACTCGACCAACTCCAAGCTCTGAAATTTGGTTGTCAATCTTCTTCCACTGGGGCCACTCCTGGGCAAGGATTTGAGAGAGCCCCGAGGGAATTCCAGACCCGGAGCAGCTCGGCCTCCCCCGGGAGGAAAATCTGCATTTAACAACTCTCAGTGGGGCTGACGACCCCGCTGGGAACCAGAGAACGCCCCGAGGGAGAGGGAAAAAGGGCAAAGAAGCAGAAAAGGGGAGGAGGAACTGAACTGAGGAGCTGCTGGAGGAGCAGGGCTTTCCTGCTCAGCCCCCAGGTGATGTCCAGGCCGTTGGACACTCATGGAAGAACCTCAGGAACAAGCGTGGGATTAACCCCGAGTGGATTTTGGGTTCCTCCCCAGGGCCAGCACACAGGGGGTGACTCTGAGATGCTGCTGGAGCTGCTGGGGAGGGCTCAAACCCTTTCTCACAGCCATTATTTCCTTCCTGCCCCTTGATTTCCCCTCTGGAATTTCCAGGACATCCCATTCCCTAGTCCTGCATTCCCGGTTTTCCCCCAGAGCGTGCGACAAGAGCGAAAGTCAGCTGCAAAAAGAGAAGAAAACGAGGAAGAAGGCACAGCTTTTCATTTCTAGAGATGTCCTGCGTCTGTTCTGCAATCCTGGAGTCGTTTAGGTTGGAAAACCCCTCGGAGATCGTGGAGTCCAACCATTAAACCAGCACTAAAAAGCCACCACTAACCCCAAGTGCCACATCTCCAGGTGTGGTTTTGAGACCTGATCCCCTTTTTGACCACCCTGGATTCCCTCCAACTTTGTCCTTTCCCAGCCATCCCAATGGGCTGGTGGCCAGACAACCATCCCAGTTTTTCTGGACGTGTCTTTTCCCATTCCCTGACGGAATCTCTGGAGCTCGTTCTCCTCGGGCAGAGAGAAAACGAGGCACTAATAAATGAGGAGCGTCCTTTCCAACCCCCAAAACTTCAGCTGAGGAGACTATCCAGATGTTCTGTGCTGCTGGAACGATCCCAAGCTTTGGAGCTCAGAATTGTGCCTCTCCTACGGTTCTCCCATGACTTTGGGACTTGAAAAGGGGCAAATTCCCAGAAATTAAAAGCTGCGTCCAGTCTTGAGTTACTTTTTGAGCTGTTGTTAGAAAATAGAAACTAAAGCCATTAAAGGGGGGCTTGAAAATCCATAATGTTGGAAGCCTGTGGCAAAGCCTGAGCCTCCAGGATATTATGGCATTTTCCAGTACAGAAAATCCCTCCTTCTGTATCTCTCCTCCCTGATTGATTTATTTTTTCCTGTTCCAATTAGCCCATTTTCTGATACCATCTTTTCCAGGCCCTGCCAAGTGCTTAAACACCAAAGCAAAGTTCTCCCAGATGTTTGATTCCATCCATCAGCTATCCTGGAAGTGAAAAAAAGCAGGCTGGTAGCTGAGGGGAAAAAAAAAAGGGGACAGCTGCAGGCACAGCGTTCCCAGATTTCAGGCCTGAGGTTTTGGTATCAGTTTCTTGGGCCGGGACGAAGGTTTTGGAAATTAATGCCGATGTTTTGCTTTGAAAGAAGAAAAAGAAAAGCCATTTCTGTCGTTATTTGCCGGTTTCTGGAGAACTGGAACACATTAAATTGTGATTGAATACAGGGAAAAGTTCTCCAAAGAGGGTTGGGGCACTTTCTCTTGAAAGGATTCATGTTTGGGGTTTTTTTTAGTGTGGTTTTTTTTTTTTTTCTAAAAGTAAAAGCACATCTTTGGAGTGAGGTTTTGGGGGTGTAGCTGCTCTAAACGGTCCATGACTTTCTCCCTTTTCTTTACCAGTTCACCACAGGAATTGGAGGAGGGACAGAGCACAGGAATGAAAGCACAGCTTTCCAAAGGTTGTTCCAATGTCACCCCCCCACCCCCTGCTCATCCCAGCACTTGCCAGCACCTCCCAGGGATGGGATTTATTGTGCAGAGAAGAGAAACATCTTCCTCACCTTCGATCTGGTCGGGGGTGAACTCGACCTGCAAGACACAGAGAGGGAGCAGATCAATGCCAGGGAACTGAGGAACGGGGGGAGACACTGCTGGAGTCTCTGTCTCGTGCTGGTGGGAAGGTCCAGGGAAAAGACCTTCCCCTAGATCAGGTTGTCACATCCAACCTAGCCTTGGACACTTCCAGGGATGGGGCAGCCCCAGCTTCTCTGGGCAACCTGGGCCAGGGCTTTCCCACCCTCCCAGAGAACAATTTCTTCCCAATATCCCACCTATCCCTTCCTTCACCTGCCTGGCTCCTCCTCGTCCTCCATCCCCCGTTGTTCTGCCACCAGAACTCCCCAAAACCCACCAAAGCAAAGGTTTGGCTTCTTGAATTGATCTCCCAGGTCAAAACCCAGCAGTGGAGTCCTTTGGTCTGAACTGAATCCCTTTTTCTGTAATCCTGAGGCCCTGAATGGTTTGGGCAGGAAATATTCAGATTTTCCCAAATGTAGCACGACAGAAACGGGATGCAAAGATCCCACTCTCCCAATTCTGTCTCAAGGGGGTTGTTTTTCTCCACCATTGCAGCCACCACCACCCCAAATACCTCCAGAGAATCCTGGAACAGTTTGGGTTGGAAAGGAGCTTAAGGATCATCCAGTCCCACCCCCTGCCATGGGCAGAACACCTCCCACCAGCCCAGGTTGCTCCAACCTGGCCTTGGACATTCCAGGGATCCAGGGGCAGCCACAGCTTCTCTGGCAAATCCATTCCAGTCCCTCCCCACCCTCCCAGCCAGGAATTCCTTCCCAATCTCCCACTTAACCTAAACCTGCCCTCTTTCAGCTGAAGGTCATTCCATCCCAGGGATGGAACAGCACAAACTGCCAACCCCCCAGCAAATCCACTCCATCCTCGGGCACTTCCAGCTCCTGAAAAATCAAAGAGTAGCTGAACCTCTTCAAACTGTCACAGCTCCTGCCCTGCAGCTGTCTTGGAAAAGAAACAGGATCGAGCTGCCAAAGAGTCCCTGTGATAACAGAGGGGACAGAGAGAGCTCTGCTTTTGTTTTCCAACACTCATAGGGTTCCCAAAATAATCCCTCTGTAACCCAGGACCACTTTCCAGTGAGCCAAAACTTCCCTGTAGAAAATTAGAGAGTTCCAGAGTGGTTTGGGTTGGAAGGGACCTTAAGGATCATCCCATCCCACCCCCTGCCATGGGCAGGGACACCTTCCACTCTCCCAGGTTGCTCCAACCTGGCCTTGGACACTCCCAGGGATCCAGGGGCAGCCACAGCTTCTCTGGGCAACCTGTGCCAGGGCCTCCCCACCCTCCCAGCCAGGAATTCCTTCCCAATACTCTCCCTGATATCCACTGTGTGGTCTGACAAGCACAGCCCCATCAAACCCCCGGGCAGGCAGAGAAAGCAGAAGTGAGAAATGAGTTTCTAAACCTGCATTTCCAAGCCCTGTGGATGTGGCACTTGGGGACGTGGGGCAGTGGTGGCCTTGGCAGTGCTGGGGGACGGTTGGACTCCGGGATCTTAAAGGTCTTTTCCAACCTAAACCAATCTTTGATCCCAGGATAATTTCCTGACTCCCATCTCCGTCCAACCCACGACCTGTGTGGTTCCCCTTCCCGCAGGGAACACCCACCACTGCCTTTTCCCATCCTGTCAGCACAAACTCCAGGGAAAAATGCACCCTGAAAAGGTTTGGGGAAACCCAATTTTTTTATTTCTCCCCCCATCCCTGCTCTCGTTTCTCTCACCAATTTTTCCCCATCTCCACGTTGAGATGGAGCTGGTTTATGGGAGGAATAAATACTCCTTACATCCTTACAGTCCAGCTTTCCAGCAATTTGGGAAGAGTTAGCACATTGTCCAGGGCCTTGTGCATGTTCTGAGCCGGGCATTTAATTTCAATTTAATAGTTATTGCACGTTACACAAATGGTGATTAAAACCACATTGGTGGAGGTTTCGCAGCTATGTGAGAAATGCAGATCTTATTACGGGGCTGCTCCACATCCAGGGCGTGTTTGGAACGACTCCCTGCTCTTCCAGGGGCAGATTGGAGAGGGGAACAAAGGCTGGGAATGGCTGGAGGGATGATGGGAACGCTGCGTGGAGGGGGAAGTTCTCCCTTCCCGCCCTGGCACACGCACCTGGAGCACGGGACAGCCACGAGGAGATTCAGACAAAACCCCCCCCCAGACACAATTAGGGACACCAACCAAGCTTTTTGAGCCACAGCCACCCCAGGAGCAGACAAAGATCTTGGCTGAGATCTCGGAAGATGAGTTCTCAGAAGATGAATCTCCAGGGCAGGAGGTTTTTCTGCAAAGGATTTCTAGGGCAGGACTTGCTGCAGAGCCCTGAAAACCCCCCAAAAACTATCAAAGCACGACCTATTTATCATTCTCTCACCCCCTCTTTTTTCCAGTTGAGGGTTTGGTTTGCTGTTGCTGCAAAGAAACGGCCTCGAGTTGCACCAGAGGGGGTTAAATTGGATTTTAGGACAAATTTCTCCATGGAAAGGGTTGTCAAGCATTGGAATGAGCTGCCCAGGGCAGTGGGGGAGGTTCCCATCCCTGGAAGTGTTCCAGAAACCTGGGGATGTGGCCCTCGAGGAGGTGATTTAGTGGTGGGTTGGTGGTTGGACTTGATGATCCTCAAGGTCTTTGCTGCCCTTTGTGATTCTGGGCGAGTCCCTTCAGTGATAAAGCAGAAATAATGTAATAAAAAACCACTTCTCGGGTCCTGGTTGGTCTGAGATAAGGACTGGAAAGGGAAAACCCAGCAGGAAAATGAGAATGGTGTTGAAATCACCCCATAAGAGCAGAGCAAACCCTTCCAATCCACCTCTTCTCACCTGCCCCCGTCTTTGCTTTGCACAATTTGCACCAGTTTGGTCCAAACACCCAAAGAAGTGGTGGCTGCCCCAGCCCTGGAAGTGTCCAAGGCCAGCTTGGAGCAACCTGGGCTGGTGGAAGGCGGGATGAGATGATCTTTAAGGTGCCTCCAGCAATCCAGACCCACCAAAGCTGCAGCTTTGTCTTTAAAGGCTCCAAAATCCGTCAGATTTTTCTCTTTAATTGCAGAGAAGTTGTTCCCTGGCAGCTGCACAACAAAGGAGTGGAAGAGAGAACTGCCCCTCCAAAAAATGCTGAAAAAAAATAACAATATCATCCTGGATTTTAGGGGCCACTGAGCAGTTCCCAAATTTTAGGGGGGGGGGGGAGAAAGTCATTTTCATTAAGAATGAAAACAGGTTTGGGTTTTGTCTTCCACTTGATGACAGTTTTAGTTGGAAATGAGGGAGAAAAACTGTTCCAGATTGGTTAAAATGTTCTCTTTAGCCCAAACTGAAGTGATTCCAACCCTTAACGATTTCAGGGTATTTTTTTTTTTCTATATAAGAAGGAAAGAACCCTCAGAGATTAATAATTGCTTCAGATCAAAACAATCCAAACAGGGGAATTAATTTTAAAAAGCTGAAACCAGTCATTTTCTTTATCCTTCTCAGATTTTTATTGGAAAGCCCTTTGCCAAAATCTCGGGTGTATTTGCCAAATATTCTGGTCCCACCAAAAGTGCCTTTTTGAAGTATTTTTCTGGGGAAACATCCCCCAGCTCTGTGGAAAAGGGAGATACACAAGGATTGGCTGGCCCAGAAAATCCAGCTGGAAAATTCCCTTGATTTCCAGGGTTTGGAGCTAAGGAGGAGTGGGACATCCACAGAGGGATTTTAATCCATCCCTGTGTTTTAATCCGTCCCTGCTCAAGGTTTGATTGTTTCTGGGTCTTAATCTGGATCTCTTGGGGGTCATCTGGTGGTTTGAGTCATCCCATGTCCCCTCTTCCCATGAAATGTTTTACTGGATCATGGAATCATGGAATGGTTTGGGTTGTAACGGACCTTAAGGATCATCCAGTGCCACCTCCTGCCATGGGCAGGGACACCTTTCACTAGTCCAGGTTGCTGCAACCTGCCCTTGGGCACTTCCAGGGATCCAGGGGCAGCCACAGCTTCTCTGGGCAACCTGTGCCAGGGCCTCACCTCCTTCCTAGCCAGGAATTCCTTCCCAATATCCCATCTATCCCTGCCCTCTGGCAGTGGGAAGTCCTTCCCTACGTCCCATCACGCCATGTCCTTGTCCCCAGTCCCTCTCCAGCTCTCCTGGAGCCCCTGAGGCACTGGATGACCATCCCCAGCCATGGATCCATGTGGGATCACGTTCATGGAGTCACGGAATTCTACAATGGTTTGGGTTGGAAGGGAACTTAAAGATCATCTCATTCCACCCCCTGCCATGGGCAGGGACACCTTCCACCATCCCAGGTTGCTCCAACCTGACCTTGGACACTTCCAGGGATCCAGGAGCAGCCACAGCTTCTCTGGGCAACATGCCAGGGCTTGAGATGGGAGCACAAGAGCCCCTCATTCAGCACTGGAATGGTGGGAATACTGCACTGACCAGAGGTGGTAACTGGACACAGCAACGTTTGGGGGAAATACCCCCCAGTTACATTTTCCATGTTTATTTTGTGCCAGTGGTGTGGGTCAGGGAAGGAGGGTTGGATGAGACCATTCACCCCAAACATACCTGGGCAGCTCTTGGATCCATCCCTCGGGTCAAAATCCATCAGTGGAACCCTTTAGTCTGAATTAAATCTCTTTTCATGTAATCATGGAATTCCAGACTGGTTTAGGTCGGAAAGGACCTTAAAGATCATCCCATTCCAACTCCCTGCCACGGGCAGGGACACCTTCCACTAGCCCAGGGTGCTCCAACCCGGCCTTGGACACTTCCAGGGATCCAGGGGCAGCCACAGCTTCTCTGGGAAATCCATTCCAGTCCCTCCAAACCCTCCCAGTCAGGAATTCCTTCCCAATATCCCAGCTAAATTTATCCTCTTTCAGTTAAAACCATTCCCTGTGTCCTGTCTCTCCATCCCTTGGCCCCAGTCCCTCTCCAGCTCTCCTGGAGCCCCTTCAGGCCCTGCCAGGGGCTCTCAGCTCTCCCTGGAGCCTTCTCTTCTCCAGGGGAACCCCCCCAGCTCTCCCAGCCTGGCTCCAGAGCAGAGGATTTGTGGGATCAAGGTTGTGGATTTTTTCCTAACCCCACAATTCCACTTCCAGGCGCTGATTCACTCCTGTCAGGGAAGCTGCCAAATTCCTGTCAGCCTGGGCCCAGCTGCTCCCAACAGAGGCACAGGAGGGAGGAAGGTGCTCTCTCCACTATTCCAAGCTGTCCCACCATCCCAGCCTGGCTGGGAACACCCTGTGCTTCCAGACTGACAGGGAGCGGGATAAATAAAGGAGGGAAGGAAGGAGCGGAGCTGCCTTTGGAAGCGCCAGGACAATTTAATTCCCCTTCTCTCTGGAGTCCATCCAGGAGCACTGAGGCAAATCGTTAGTGGGGAATGAGAAACTTGAGCATCACCTGAATTTTATGTGCCAGGCAAATCCTGGGAAAAGACCTGTGGAAGCTGCAGAGAGCAGACTCTCACAGGGAAAAAGGCTTTGGAGAGGGAACAGAGCCCTGGAATGTCCAACCCCTGCACCCCGTGACAAGGAGAGAATGGGAGACAGGGGGAGGAAACGCTGTTTATAGAGGGAAAATGTTGTGCCATGGACTTCACCTGGTGGGAATTTGGAGGGGGATCCCTCTCAAAGCATTTGCTTCCCACCAGGACCTGAAATCCTCAGGTCAGGGTTTCCCGAAAGAGGACCAGAGATGCTGAATTTGGATTCCCACCAGGACCTGAAATCTCCAGGTCAGGGTTTCCCAAGGAAGGACCACAGACAATGAATTTGAGTTCCCACCATGTCCTGAAATGCTCAGGTCATTTATTCCCTAAGAAGAACCACAGATACTGAATTTGGATTCCCACCAGGACCTGAAATCCTCAGGTCAGGTTTTCCCTAAATATTCCCACAGATACTGAATTTGGATTCCCACCAGGACCTGAAATCCTCAGGTCAGGTTTTCCCTAAATATTCCCACAGATACTGAATTTGGATCCCTTCAGGACCTGAAATCTCCAGGCCAGGGTTTCCCTAAAAAGGACCACAGATACTGAATTTGAATCCCCACCAGGACCTAAAATCCTCACGTCATTTTTTTCCCTAAATATTCCCACAAATACTGAATTTGGATTCCCCCACGACCTGAATTCCTCAGGTCAGGGTTTCCCTAGGAAGGACCACAGACACTGAATTTGGATTCCCACCAGGACCTGAAATCCTCAGGTGAGGTTTTCCCTAAGAAGGACCATGGATAGTGAATTTGGATTCTCACCAGGACCTGAAATCTCCAGGTCAATTTTCTCTAAATATTCCCACAAATACTGAATTTGGATTCCCCCATGTCCTGAAATCATCCTCAGGTGAGATTTTCCTAAGGAAAGACCACAGATACTGAATTTGAATTCCCACCAGGACCTGAAATCTCCAGGTCAGGTTTTCTCGAGGAAGGACCACAGATAATGAATTTGAATTCCCACCAGGACCTGAAATCTCCAGGTCAGGTTTTCTCGAGGAAGGACCACAGATAATGAATTTGAATTCCCACCAGGACCTAAAATCCTCATGTCATTTTTTCCCCTAAATATTCCCACAAATACTGAATTTGGATTCCCCCATGACCTGAAATCCTCAGGTCAGGTTTTCCTTAAATATTCCCACAAATACTGAATTTGGATTCCCCCATGACCTGAAATCCTCAGGTCAGGTTTTCCTTAAATATTCCCACAAATACTGAATTTGGATTCCCCCATGACCTGAATTCCTCAGGTCAGGGTTTCCCAAGGAAGAACCACCACAGGCTGCTGAGTTTGGATCCCCTGCAGCTCCACAAGGATGAGGGATGGAACAAACCCAGGATTTCCTTTCAACCACGGCAAAGATTCCCCAGGTTCAGCCTCCTGCAGGTCTGTTCCCCTCCATGGGCAGCCCAGAGCCAGGATTTTGGAGCAGAATCATCCTTTCTTTTACAGCTAAAATCCAACAGCCAACACCTAGAGTTTGGAAAAGTGCCCAGGACTGGCAGAAATCCAAAGAAGCAGCACCAGATCCGTGCAGTCCTGGAGCACACGTTGAAAGAGCCATTTGCTGCTCACTAAATTAAAAATAAATCACAAGAAGCTCCCAGAAGAGCAATTCTCCTTAACAAGAACTGGGACTCGGAGGCAAATCCCAGAGAATTCCAAGGGAAACATTTCCTACCAACTCCCAATGGTGTCTCTTGTCTTTCTTTGCTAAAATTTCAGTCCTTTTTTTCCTCCAGACTTGCTCCTCAAATTCCTCAGGCTCAGGAAGGAACCTCGGAGAGAGGAGGAGGCCCAGCCTGGGCTTGCTCTGCCCTGGCAGGTGTTTGCCCAGCTCCAAAACCTTCCCAAACCTGAGCCCACAGCAGGGAAACTTCTCCCTCAAAATGTTCCTGCTGAGCTGCTCCGAAGGCCAACAATAACACTGGGAGGGACAATGGAAACGGGCAGCACCTGGAAGGGATAAAACCACGGGAAAAGGAGCCTGGAGAGGGAAAAGGAGCCTGGAGAGGGAAAAGTGAGAGGGTGTCGGGAGGTTGAGAACGTGCAGGGGCCACCTTGAGCTGGCTGGAGAAACTTGGGCTGGTGGGAGCTGTTCCTGCCCATGGAATGAGGGAGAGTGAGAATTAAGGGCTTTTCCAAGCCCCAAACACTCCAAGATTCCATGGTAGCTCAGGGATACAGGATGGGATGCTCTGCTTGGAACGGGGAAAACAACGGGAGAGACTGGAGGGGGCTGAAGAAGGGGGGGTCAGGCTGGTTTTGGGGTCCAGCAAAGCTCAGACCAACATCAATCCCAAAGGGAAACATCCCGGGAGTGAGAGAAGATAGGGAAGAGCTGGAAAAATCCCTGGAGAAGGGAACAGCCAAGTGACATTGATGATGATGAGTGACGGTCCAGCTCTTTCTAACATCAAAGCCCAGCCCAAATTTTACCAGCAGGGCCTTCCAACATCCCTCTTCTTGGGAATGGGAGCGGAGATTCCTGGCTGGAAGTCACTCCAGAGGGATTTGCCCACTGTCCTCAGACTGGGTGAGTGACATCAACCTCTATTTAATAACTGGGTTTGCTTTCATCCCATTTTTAATGTAATTGCTTCACTATTGCTTCCCTATATTTTAATAGTTTATATATTATATATATTTTCCCTATATTTTAATAGTTGTTGTAGCTCCTATGCTGGGTAGGGAATAATTCTGTTTAAGATCTTTTTTTTTGCCTAATTTGTAGGTCCTTAATAAATCATGTACATTTCTAGAAATATGTTATTTTATAAATATATCTGTAAAGCTATCTCTAAAGATATTTTATAGATAAAAATATAGATAAAAATATAAATATATAAATATATGTAAATATAAATATATGTAAATATAAATATATATGTAGATATAAACTTATAAATATATAAATTATAAATATATAAACAAATGTTAAAACATACAAATAAATATATATAAAAATAAATATAAATACATAAATTATAAATATATAAATAAATATAAAATATATATAGAAAATATATAAAAATAAATATAAATATATAAATAAATATAAAATATATAGAAAAATATATATTAAAATAAATATAAATATGTAAATAAATGTAAATATATAGAGATATAAATATATAAATAAATGTAAGTATATGTAAATATATAGAAATAAATATAAATATATATAAATAAATATAAATATATAAAAAATAAATATAAATATATATATTTACTGTCCTTGATCCTGTGGGACAAAGGTGTCCAAAGACTCAGTCACAACCTTGTACATAAACCCTTGACCTCCCCAAAATCCTTTCCCAAAAATAACCCCTGACTGCTTTTTTTCCCCAGCATTCCCGGGAGCTGCTACAACAATCCCAGGGAGCAACGACCCAGGAAAACAGGGATAACTGTTAGGGATGACTCCAAATGGCAAACTGGGCCTTTTCCAGCTCCTCCCATTTTCCAGCTGTCTCCTCGTGGCTTCTTTGCCCCCTGCACACGTCAGCTCCGACAATTTTAGCTGCTGGAATGCTGGCACCCAAATTCCCACCTCATCCCCCTTTATCCCTTTATCCCCCTCTCCCAAGGGTGACTCAACCCATCCCGAGATAGTTTAGCCAGGGATAAAAACCCTGGATCAGCTTCTCCCTGCTGATTATTGGGGATTCAAGGTCAAGGATCAGCTTTTCCCTGGAGAAATCCAAAGGGGAAAATCCCAATTGCTGCATCCAGGAGAAGAATTAATCCCATTTTGCCTCAGCCTTCCTGGTTTTTAGGGAATTTCTGGCAAAACAGCCTCCCTGCTAAAGGTGGGAATGAATGAGATCCATGGAAAAGACAGTCTTCCTGCCACCAAATCTCTTCAGGACAATTTGTTCCTTAAAAAAAAAGAGGGCCAGGGATCATCATTCCTTAAAAAAAAAAGGTTTTTTCATGGATTCAGCTCAATTCTCATAGAAAGAAAAAGAAAGAAAGCCCCCCAAAAAACCCTCTTTTTAATGAGTTGCAAAAAAAATCCGCTCTCAAATTTGGAAGGTCTTTGTGGAAATTTCCCACAGTTGGATCAAATCCAACGGGAATGTTCGTGTGAGGAACATGAAAAATGTTGGAATAACGGGGTTCATTGAGGGGATACATCTCATATTTAGGCCCCTGGAATTGGCAGCACAACAGAGGCACAAAACAACCCAGGACCATCCAACAGGGGGAGAAAGATAATGGGAAAAAATTCCAGTGGGATTCTGGGTGGAAAAAATAAGGTTCTTGGATCATTATTTTGATTTATGAAAGTCAGGAAAATTGAAAGGAGAGGCACTTTTCTCTGCCACAGAAACATTTTTTAGTTTTGAAATTTTTTAGTATTTTTTAGTAAAAAAGATGCCTAAAAATTCCAAATAGAAAACTGTGTCATAAGGTGGGAGAATAAACTGAAATAATTTGATATATTGACATCCAAAGATGCATTTCCATCAGTTTTTTACATTTTTGTTCAATGCAAGGTTGCTTTTTTCACCTTTTTTTTTTTTTACCCCAGATTATTTTCTCCCTGCAAACCAGACCCGATTTGATCCCACAATGCAGAAAATGGCACCTCTGGAGAATTTTAAAACCCCTCCAAATGATTTTTTTTTTCCAAACCTTTTCCCACGATCCTGGGGAGGAATTTTGACCTCCAGCAGCTGCCCTGAGCTGGATTGATTTATTTTTAATTTTTATTTTATTTTTATTTATTTTTTATTTATTTTTTTAATTTTTTAATTAAGACGTTAAAATTAATTTTAAATTAATTTTTTTATTAAAAAATTCCCAGGAAAACCTGTTTAGAAAATACCAATTCTCCTTTCAGTGAGTTTGAGGACAAAAATGCCCCAAATCAAAGCTTTCCCCACTCCAGTTTGGCATGGAAAACCAATGGAATATTCCCTGAAGGGCTGTTATCACCCCAGCACTGGATGTGGATTGATTTATTATTAATTAGGAATTTTTTAGCACTTTATAAAACACAATAAAAACCATTAATTGCAAAACGTGTTGGAGGGAAAAAAGAACAATTTGCAAAAATAAGTGTTCAGAACGAGGTCAGAAAACCACCCAGAAATCGTTTATTTTGAGTCCTGAGTGGATGAAAATGGATTTGATGGGCCTGGGATTGTGTGGACTAGAAAAATATGTCTATTTTTGAGGTTTGGGGGTTTTTTTAAAATTTAAATAATTTTTTTAATTATATAATTTAAAAAAAAAAAATTTAGATTTTTTTTTAATTGCATTATTTTAAATTATTTAAATTCAATTTTTTTCAAAAATTCTTTTTAAAATTAATTTCAATTTAATTTCGATTTAATTTCGATTTAATTTCAATTTAATTTCAATTTAATTTTGATTTAATTTCGATTTAATTTCAATTTAATTTTGATTTAATTTCGATTTAATTTCAATTTAATTTCGATTTAATTTCAATTTAATTTCAATTTAATTAAATTTTCTCTCCAGGACTCAGCTGCCCTTTCATTCCCCAGTGTCACAGGATCCCAGAGGATTATTCCCACAATGTCACTGTATCCTGGCCTTCTCCCCCTGCTCCTTTTACAGGCAGGAATGTGAAGTCCAGAGGTGTTGGAGGGAGCTGATCCCACCACACACCGCTCATCCAAGGTCATGGAATTCCTTCCCACTGACTCTGGAGTCCTTTCCAAACTATCCCAAGGTTGAATCCCTTCTAATCCGACTTTTTGATATAATTTGATTTATATTATATATATATATATTTTTTTTTTTTTCCCACCGGGAATTAACATTAAAGATTTCCAAGGTTTTTGTGATTCCTCTGCTGGGAATTCCCAGCTGTGGGATTGGATCCCGTGGAGAAGAGGGAAAGGATTCCCAGGCAGGACCTGCCGTGCTGAGCTCAGGGGGGACACCGAGACAGAGCAACTTATTCCCTTTCTTAGGGAGTTTCCACCTTTTCCTGAAAGGGAAAACTGGGGTTTGAGCAGTTGGAATTTTCAGCACTTGGAATTGGTCGGTTTGGGGAAAAGAAGGATCCAGGGAGAGCTGAGAGCCCCTTCCAGGGCCTGAAGGGGATGAGGGATGGAGGGACAGGACACAGGGAATGGCTTCAACTGACTGGGAAGTTGGATGGGATATTGGGAAAGAATTCCTGGCTGGGAGGGTGGGGAGGGACTGGAATGGATTTCCCGGAGAAGCTGTGGCTGCCCCTGGATCCCTGGAATGTCCAAGGCCAGCTTGGAGCAACCTGGGCTAATGGAAGCTGTCCCTGCCCACTGGATGAGCTTGGAGGTCCCTTCCACCCAAACCATTCCCTAATTCTCTGATTCCATAATTATTCGGTCCAAATCCCCACGAAAAAGAAACCCGGGAGAGGCTGCAAAGCTCCTTTTCCCCAAGGGGCAAAGCCTTTTCCCAAAGGACAATTCCCAAAGGACAATTCCCAAAGGACAATTCCCGAAGGACAATTCCCAAAGGACAAGGCTCTGCAAAGGAATCCCGCTGTGTCTGGCAGTGTTTATCCCTCATTTACTGCGGGAAAGCTGCTCCTGGATCTCTGGCATTGCCCGGGAATGGTGCACAGGGAGCAAAGGGAATGTTCATTTTTCCATCTTTATTTCTTTCTTGCATTTTTAGGAGTCAAAAGGTCACCCTTGGATGGGCCATTTCACGGTCACTTCCAGAGGAATAGAGAAGTTCTTTTTCCTTATCATTTTCAGGGAGAAATTTCTCAGATCTCCAGTAAAAGTTCAATTCCCATGGGGAAAAAAACCAAAAAAAGTGCATTTGAAAGGGAAAATGGTCTCCAGCATCGTTTCACTGGAATTCCCTAATTCCTGGCTTTAAAACCTGGAGTGTTTCCTGAACACTGGCAGTTCCCTGCCAATGGGGTGGTTCACTGAGAGGGCAATTTAATTAATTTATTTCATCTAATTCTAAGTGGGCATCCAAAATCCTAAAGGACAAATTAATTATTTTGTCTAATCCCAAATTAGGTAAATCAGGATCAGAGGAGCGACCCCAAATTCTCTGAAAAGTTGTTTCTGAAATGACCCTGGAAAGGAGGAGAAGGAGAAGGAGAAGGAGAAGGAGAAGGAGAAGGAGAAGGAGAAGGAGAAGGAGAAGGAGAAGGAGAAGGAGAAGGAGAAGGAGAAGGAGCAGGAGAAGGAGAAGGAGAAGGAGAAGGAGAAGGAGAAGGAGAAGGAGAAGGAGAAGGAGAAGGAGAAGGAGAAGGAGAAGGAGAAGGAGAAGGAGAAGGAGAAGGAGGAGGAGAAGGAGGAGGAGAAGGAGAAGGAGGAGGCTCTTGCCCTTTGGAGGAATCCTTGGGGCAGGACCTGGAAGCAGCAGGTCATTCAGGAACTCTGGATTTTTTTTCCAAGTTTCTCTCTGCCTTCCAAAACACACCACTCCTTTCTGTTGGGTTTTTCTGGAAAACCAAAGGGGGTTTTCCTGCCTCACTCCCAGGCTGTTGCTGTCAAACCAGGCCAAGAGAAATGAATTCCAAGCCTAGGAATGATCCAGCCTCGGCCCTTGGATGGGCAATGGTCAGCCCTGAGCACAGCCCAACCTTCCTGCAACTTCCCTGCAGAGGAAAAACAAGCTTCCTGCTGGGATCAGCGGGAATAAAACGGGCTCCTTTGAGGATACAACAGGTCGGAACCCCCTCAGATCAAACAATCTTCAGCTCTAAGCTCTGTGTTCAGCAGAGCCCTCGCTGACTGTGCTGGGAAGGAATTCCTGGCTGGGAGGGTGGGGAGGGACTGGGATGGATTTCCCGGAGAAGCTGTGGCTGCCCCTGGATCCCTGGAAGCGTCCAAGGCCAGCTTGGAGCAACCTGGGCTAATGGAAGCTGTCCCTGCCCACCGGATGAGCTTTAAGGTCCCATCCACTCCATCCTTAATTCCTGTGGAAATGGCCTTGGCTGCTCATTTTCTGCCCAAATCCACCGGCTGATTTTGGGGAATGTTCCTCTCCCAGCATCCCAAACCCCCCCCCAGCCCATTCCCCAGCTGCCGGGACACCACCTACTTTGACCGAAGCCGGGTTGAACTCCACTTCTTTTTTGGGTTCTGGTTCTGCCGGTTTAGGCGCCGGTTTGGGTTCTTCTTTCTTAGGCTCGGCCTTCTTAGGCTCGGGCTTCTTGGGGGCCATGCCGGGGCTGCCTCGGGAAGGCACGGGAGGAGCGCGATGGAAGCGAGGAGGAGGCGCTGCCGCGGGATGAAGCACACGCGGGGCTTTATCCCCGTGCCCTGCCGGGGTTTTATCCCCGTGCCCTCCCGGCGTGCCAGCCCCGTCACACGCCCCCCTGGCACAATGGGGGCACTGCTATAAAAGGACAAGACACTGCCCGGCTATTTTGGAGCCCCCCCGGGCGTTGTTCCCAATTAGCACCTCCATGGAAAGAGAGATGCTGGGGGGGGGGTTTAGGGCTCAGACAGGGGAGAGGTCGGGCTTATCCTCCCCCCTCCAGCCATCCCGACACTGCCATTCCCACAGCGGGAATTTTTCCAGCCTGGATGCCCCCCCCGGCCTTTGTGGTGCTGCGGCACGTTCCAAGATAAGCCCGGGTTTATATTTAGAGCCGAGGATGCGGCTCGGTGGGAGGCCGAGCATCCGCCGATCGGCCGGGGCACAATTCACGTCTTTATAAAATTTATAAATACATATAAAATTCATATTATATTATATTTTCCACTGGCCCAGGTGGCTCAGAGTAAAGAATGATCACATCACAATATTATATGTTATAAGGTTAATAAAATATTGATAATTAATGATAATTAGTAATATTAATATATTATTATGATATTAAGAATATTATAAAAGTTATTGATATATATTTATAATAATGTATATAATATTTGTATATAATTTGTATCTATTTTGTATATGTAATTTATATATTTTATATATTTATATCTAATTTATATCTTTTTATATATTTATATATAATTTATATATATCATATATAAATATATAGCATATATTTATATATGATATATAAATTATATATAAATATATAAAAAGATATAAATTATATATAAAATTATATATAAATTATATCAAATCATATATAAATATATACTATATATTTATTTATAATTTGATATAATTTATATATAATTTTATATATAATAAATATATATAAATATATAACCATATATAAAATTTATAAATACATATAAAATTTATATTATACATAAATATATAATAAATATATATGTGTTTTTTATATAATTTATATATATAATTTTTATATATGCAATTTATATATATTTGTTTCTATATAATTCATTTCTTTTATATGTTTATATTTATTATTGATATATTTATCAGCTGGGGCACAATTCACAACCAGAATTCCTGGTAGGAAAAAGCACCTAAGGAGCAGGGAAAGGCTCACACACAGGGGCAGGGACGGCACGGCACGGGCGGAGATTTTCCACACCTTTTTAGGGATTGGAGAGCCAAATTCCTGTCGAAAGAGGGAAGATAAGGGTGGCCACTTGAAGCTTTTCTACTCAATATTTATGGGATTGATTTAATCTAATATACAATATCCATCTAGATATTCATCTAAATAATCTATAATATTAATCTAACCACTACTAATCTAATTAATTTTATTTGTTGAATAAATCCCCCCCCCCTTCAAATCCAAATGGATTTAATAATTCTCAGATCTGCTTTCACCGGGCAGAGACATTTTCCACTGGCCCAGGTGGCTCAGAGTAAAGAATTATCACCTCACAATATTATATGTTATAAGGTTAATAAAATATTGATAATTAATGATAATTAGTAATATTAATATGGCATTATTATATTAAGATTACTATAAAAGTTATTGACATATATTTATTATAATGTATATAATATTTGTATATAATTTGTATATATTTTGTATATATAATTTATATATAATTTATATATTTTATATATTTATATGTAATTTTTATATAATTTATATATTTTCATATATTTATATATAATTTATATATATCATATATAAATATATACTATATATTTATATATGATTTTATATACAATTTATATATAATTTTATATATAATTCATATATAATTTTATATATAATAAATATATATAAATATAAATATATATAAATATAAAAAATATATAAAATTTATAAATACCTATAAAATTTAAATTATATATAAATATATAATAAATATATATGTATTTTTATATAATTTATATATATAATTTTTATATATACAATTTATATATATTTGTTTATATATAATTTATTTATTTTATATATTTATATTTATTATTTATATATTTATCAGAACTAAGAGTAAAGATGATCCACAAGGGGCTGAAAACTCACCCCAGGCTGATTCTCAGTCAAAATTCAGAGTAATGAATTATCCCATAACAAGATTATATATTATAATATTAATAAAATGTAGACAATTAATAGTAATTAATAATATTAACATAATATTCTAATAATATAATATTATAGATAGTAATTGAGATATTTATGAGAAATAGGAGTAAAGATGATCCAGAAAGGTGTGTGAAAACTCACCCCAGGCTGATCCTCAGTCAAAATTCAGGGTAAGGAATTATCCCACCACGATATTATATGTTATAATAGCAATAAAATATTGATAATTAATAATAAGAAAAATTTTATCATCGCATTCTAATGTTAATAATATAATATTATAGATAGTAATTGATGTATTTATGATAAATAGAAGTAAAAATGATTCAGAAAGGTGGTTGAAAGCTCACCCCAGGCTGATCCTCAGTCAAAATTCAGGGTAATTAATTATCCCACCACAATATTATATAATAGTAATAAAATAGTAATACTTAGTAATTAGTAATATTAATATATTATTATAATGTTAATAATATTATATTATAGATATTTATGCTAGAAACAGGAGTAAAGGTGATCCAGAAAGGTGGTAGAAAATTCATCTCAGGCTGATTCTGAGTCAAAATTCAGAGTCAGGGTTTATCTCATCATAATAATATTATAGATAATTATATAGTAATGAATTATCCCATCATAATATTATATATTAATAAAATATTGATAATTAATAACAATTAATACTATTAATATGTTAAAAATTAATACTATAATATTATAGATAGTTATTGGGATATTTGTGAGAAATAGGAGTAAAGATGATTCAGAAAGGTGGTTGAAAACTCACCTCAGGCTGATTCTTAATCAAAATTCAGATTAATGAATTATCCCATCATAATACTATGTATTGTAATAATAAAATATCGGTAATTATTAATGTCATTAATATGTTAGATATTAATGAGTAAAATGATCCAGAAGGATGGTTGCAAACTCACCCCAGGCTGATTCTGAGTCAAAATTCAGAGTTTATCTCATCATAATATTTTGGATAATTATTGAGGGGTTTATCTCACTGTTATGTTGAGACAATTATCAAAATTATTCCCAAATATTTTTATATATTCATGGTAAAATATATTTATGACTTGACTGAGTTGACAGAGAAGATCCTTTGCACTTCCAACGAAATCCAAACGGTTCCTGTATCCTGACACTTCCTGGAGAGGCACTTCTGCTTGGATTGGAGACTTCTGGGAATGCTAAATCCCAGTAAATACTCTGGGACTTTATTCACTCTCCTACCTCTCTGTTTCTCCTTCAGGCCCTTGGGAATTCCCTCTGGAATCCCACAGATCCGTCTGTGACATCAGCCCTTTTCCCACAGCTTCGGGGGGATTTCCCAGGAATCCCTCAGGTGGAGGTCGAATATTGGGAAGGAATTCTTCCCTGGGAGGGTGGGGAGGGACTGGAATGGATTTCCCAGGAAGCTGTGGCTGCTCCATCCCTGGAATGTCCAAGGCCAGGTTGGAACAACCCGGGATAGCGGGAGGTGGAATGGGATGATCCTTGAATTCCTTTCCAACCCCAACCATTCCAGGATTCTCAGCCCTGATGACATTTAAACTTCTCTGAAATTTAAATATATGATTCCAACCCAGCCCAGAACATTTGAAAACTGTCCCAGGAAGAGTTTGAAGTCCCTGGAACCGCTGGGCGGATGCCTTGGAGCAATTCCATGGATTAAAGAGATCCCAATTCCCTCAAATCCTTCTGTAAACAGCCAAATCAGTGCAGTTACTCTTGCCCTAAATCCCTCATTCATCCCTTCCCTGAGCATTCCCTGGAGTCCCAGCAGCTCCAAAAAAACCACAGGAGCAAAAATCCCTCTTCCTATTAATAGGTTTGGGAAGGGCAGGGAATGGGGGGAGGCTCTTCCACGTTTCACTCCCGCTCCAAGCAGATGTTAACAGCAGATCCCAGGGACAAGAAGTTATTCCAGGGGCTGGAATTGTCCAAAATTCCCTCAGTTTTGGGGATATGAGGAGTTTCTCCCGAGAGGTGGACGAGGATCATCTCCAAAGGGAACGGGACGGGACGTCGCCCACCCAAAAAAACCTCCCCAAACCCAACCCAACAATTCAAAGGACGCAGAAAAAATTAGAATTGAAGGGAAAACAAACTATTCGGGCTGAAATCAGACTCCCTGAAAAATCTGGGAATGCTGCCACGGTGCCTTGGGATTCTCTGCTCCTCGATGGGTCTGTCGGACGCCATGGAATGTTGGAATGTTGGAATGTCTGCAGGAATCAGAGACCAGCCCGGGTTGGAAGGGCCCTCAAAGGGCAACATTTCGCAGGGAAGGGAACCTGGGAATGGTGGTTATTATTATTATTATTATTATTATTATTATTATTATTATTATTATCCTATAATTTTCCTCCCTTTCCCATAATTTGCCCCAGTCCCCCCTCGGAGCAGAGTTGTTTGGATGGACAATGTGACTCAAATCCCCTTTTCCTGAGGAAAACGAAGCCCTGGGAGAACTGAACAACTGTCAGGGAAATCTTGGGGGAGGTTTAAATCCAATTTAAATTAAATTCAGTGGCCAAAAGGTATCACTTTTCCCATCTTTGACTTCCCAAAACGAGTCTCGGATTCTTTTCGGGCGTGAGGCTTCTCCAGCCCCCACCCCCTCTGAAATACGTTGGGTTTGGGGGTTTTTTTATTCTATTAAAAATAAAAAATAAAATAAAAAAAAAATTAAAAAAACCCACACAAACAAAAAAAACAAACAAACAAAAAGAAAAAAAAAACTAAAAAAAAAATTAATCTTTGGGTTTGAAACTTCAATTCTCACTTCAGGTCAGAGATGTTCCCTCTCCAAGTGGTTTTGCAGCTTTTCCCACTGAGGAATTCCGTCCTTGGAGTTGGGAGACGGCCACGGCTGGAGAGTCATTCCCAGGGAACGGGGGAGAAGGGAGATAAAAATCAGAGTTTTGAGAAGATTTGCAGGCAGAAAAAGCAGATTTAATTCCAGCAGATGTTCCTGTCAGCTGTGGGAGGGAGAAAACCTGAGGGGTTAAAACAGGACGAGAGAAAAAAGAGAAATAATTAAAAATAAAAAGGAAACCAGATGGGGAATTTACAAGAAACCTCCTTTTCTCTCCTTATTTTTGTCACCTGTAGGTCTTGCAGAATTAGTTTTGAATATTTTGGGATGGTTTTCCATCCACTTCCTGACATCTGAGGGGTTAAAACAGGACAAGAGAAAGAAGAGAAATAATTAAAAAAAGAAAGAAAACCAGATGAAGAATTGACAAGAAACTTCCATTCCTCTCCTTATTTTTTGTCATCTGTAGGTCTTATATAGTTTGGGATATTTTGGGATGCTTTTCCATCCACCTCTTGACACCTGAGGGGTTTAAACAGGACAAGAGAAAAAAGAGAAATAATTAAAAATAAAAAGGAAACCAGATGGGGAATTTACAACAAATTTCCATTCCTCTCCTTATTTTTGTCAGCTGTAGGTCTTGCAGAATTTGGGATAATTTTGGATATTTTGGGATGGTTTTCCATCCATCTCTCGACACCTGAGGGGTTCAAACAGGACAAGAGAAAAAAGAGAAATAATTAAAAATAAAAAGGAAGCCAGATGGGGAATTTACAAGAAACCTCCACTTCGCTCCTTATTTTTGTCAGATGTAGGTCTTGTAGAATTTGGGATAGTTTTGGATATCTTGGGATGGTTTTCCATCCATCTTTTGACACTTGAGGGGTTAAAAGAGGGTAAGAAAAAGAAGATAAATAAATAATAAAAAAAAGGAAACCAGATGGAGAATTTAAAGAAACTTCTTTTTCTGTCCTTATTTTTGTCAGTTTGGGATATTTTGGGTATTTTGGGATGGTTTTCCATTCATCTTTTGACACCTGAGGGGTTAAAACAGGACAAGAGAAAAAAAAAGAAATAATTTTAAAAAAAAGAAAAAAACCAGATGGAGAATTGACAAGAAACCTCCTTTTCTCTCCTTATTTTTGTCACCTGTAGGCCTTGCAGAATTTGGGATAATTTTGGATATTCCCCCCCCTCTCTCCAAAAGAAGCTCCAAAGAAGAGCCTTTGGCCCAAACTCTGCAGCTGCTCTAAATCAGCGAGTTCCAAAACTTCAAGGGAGAAATGTTGATTTATTCCAGCTGGGAATATGGCCCAGAAGAGGAGATTGTCTGGGAATATCCATCATTTCTTTGCTGACTGTTGGGATCAGGAGAACACATGTTTGCTGTTCACCAGCACAAGAAAAGAGGAGGCAAAAATGGCTTTTAGGGGCAGAAAATATCCCAGGAAAGATCCCAAGTGGGAATGTGCTCCCGGGATTTAGGAGAAAATCGGTTCCTAAGGGATCCTGAGGTGTGGAGGTACCACGAGGGACGGGAGGGAATTGGTGTCTTTTGGAGTCCTGCTGCAAAGCCAGGAAAAAAAAAAAAAATCCAAAAGGCTGGGAAAAAAAATCACCAGGATCCTTCAGTGGTTTGTGGGAAGGGAAAAGTGTCAGATGGCAATTAAAGGGTTAATTAACAGCTGGATTTGCAGATTCGTGATAATCTCCTTCTGCTAAGGGCGGGTTTTCATTTTCTCCAGCAAATCATTGATTTCCTGCTGAAAATTTTAGGAGACGGGGATGTCTCTGGATATCAGAGGCACTGGAACTCCCCATCCCTGGAAGTGTCCGAGGCCAGGTTGGAGCAACCTGGGAGAGTGGAAGGTGTCCCTGCCCATGGAACTGGCTGATCCTCAAGGTCCCTTCCAACTCAAATCATTTTGGGATCCTCTGGTTTCATCCCCACCAGGATATTGGAAATTTCTCGCCGGGAAAGGAATAAAACAACACATTCCTTTGTTTCCCCAAGGATTGTCCCCTCACCACCACCCCTCCATCCAGCACAGGTTGTTGTGTTGTCTCTGGGACTCCAAGGATTTGGAGAACTCTTGTCCTTGGAATAACGATGGGCTACAAAAACTTACAGAGTCAGAGAATCCCAGAATGGGTTGGGTTGGAAGGGATCCTTATGGATCATCCCATTCCACCCCCTGCCATGGGCAGGGACACCTCCCACTAGCCCAGGTTGCTCCAACCTGCCCTTGGACACTTCCAGGGATCCAGGGGCAGCCACAGCTTCTCTGGGAATTCCATCCCAGTCCCTTGCCCCCCTCCCAGCCAGGAATTCCTTCCCAATATCCCATCTATCCCTGCCCTCTGGCAGTGGGAAGTCATTCCCTACATCCCATCACTGCATGTCTTTGTCCCAAGTCCCTCTCCAGCTCTCCTGGAGCCCCTTGAGGCACTGGATGACCATCCCCAGCCATGGATCCATGGGAGACCATGTTCAAGGAGTCATGGAATTCTACAATGCTTTGGGTTGGAAGGACCTTCAGGATCATCCCATTCCACCCCCTGCCATGAGCAGGGACACATTCCAGTATCCCAGGTTGCTCCAACCTGGCCTTGGACACTTCCAGGGATCCAGGGGCAGCCACAGCTTCTCTGGGAAATCCATTCCAGTCCCTCCCCACCCTCCCAGCCAGGAATTCCTTCCCCATATCCCACCTAACCCTGCCCTCTTCCATCCCAACCAGGATGGGGTGTTCCATGAAATGACCTCCAGCCAAACTAAACCCAATTCCAGGCTGGGGAGTTTTGGGAACTGCTGCACTGTTGGAACTTTGGAGACACCGAAGGTTCCCAGGCTGAGATTCCCATTTTTCCTGCTCTGGTGTGCAGGAGACACCCAGGAATTTTGTGGGGAGCTGCCTCTCCTGCAGTCCCCACCAGAGGAAATTCCCGGGATATCCACAACTCCAACACTACCAAAGCTTCGGGAATCTCGGAGCTCCTGTGACCTCCTGCTGTGGTGGGAGACGGAGGCACAATTCCCACATCCCAAGGAACAACTTCCAAGTGAGACCTTTTTTGGGGGGACTTTCTGTTCCAGGACAAAAATAGATGTTCCCGGTTTATCTCAGTTCTGCTTCCTGGAGGAGAATTCCTACTGGGACATCAGCACCGAGAGCTTGGAAAGACTCAAGATCCAGCCCTGCAGCTCTTTTTTTCCTTATTCCCTTTTTATTCCCAGAGATATTTCAAATTCCGGGCCATAAAGGCAACTTTTGCAGTGATGTTCAAATTCCCCCCTGGCTGTCATTTGTTGTTGCCATTGGAATTATGGAGGTGGCAGCAGAAGGCACAATTCCAGCTTTTGTGACAGAAAAAAATATTGCAAATTATGCAAAAAAAAAAAAAAAGGAATTAAATATAAAAATTAAGACCATAATACAAGGGAGGAGAGGAGAAACAGGGAGTGGGGAGTGTTACCCTACAGCTTTTTTTTTTCCTTTGGAATGAGAGAACTGATGATTTGACCAAGGTCAAATAGAGGGGCTGCGACAGAATTAGGAAAGAATTGAATTTATCCCGATGTTTTCACGTTTTCCTTGGGAGAGAAACAGAATTCCTGCAGAAGGCACGGAGTGTCAGTGATGGGAAAATGGGAATATGCTCCCAAAATCTTCCCCAGCAGGGGTTTATCTGGGAATCATTTGCTTGGTGTCCCTTTGTTTCATCGGGAGAGGGGACCCGGAGTGGGGTTGGGATGCCACAGGTGGAACGTTAATGTCACTGCCCAAAATACTCTCCTGCCTTTTCCATGCAGGAATTCAGGCCCTGATTGTGAAACCCAACACCCCTCCCCCCCCCCTGGAGGGTTGTAATCCAATCTGATCCACAGCTTGGGAACAATGGTCACAGGAGCTGGCCCAGGAACTCCAGGAATTCCTGGGCTGAAGGACTCCAGGGCTGCCCTCCTGGAACCCCGGGGGGACCCTCTGCCCTCCACTGGCATTTATTTAGTTTCTTTGGCTCTTATTCATAAGCACAAGTTTCTGGTCCTTTCCTTTCCTTTCCTTTCCTTTCCTTTCCTTTCCTTTCCTTTCCTTTCCTTTCCTTTCCTTTCCTTTCCTTTCCTTTCCTTTCCTTTCCTTTCCTTTCCTTTCCTTTCCTTTCCTTTCCTTTCTTTTCCTTTGCTTTTTTTCTTTTGTTCACTTTCCTTTTCCTTTCCTTTCTTTCCTTTCCTTTCACATTCCTATTACCTTCCTTTCCTTTCCTATCCTTTCCTTTCCTTTCCTTTCCTTTCCTTTCCTTCCCAAACCTTCCCAAACCTTCCCTTCGCTTCCCAAACCTTCCCTTCCCAAACCTTCCCAAACCTTCCCTTCCCAAACCTTCCCTTCCCAAACCTACCCTCCCCTTCCCTCCCCTTTCTCCTTCCCTCCCCTTCCTTACCCTTCCCAAATCTTCTCTCCTTCCCCTTCCCATTCCCCATTCCCTCCCTTCCTTCCAAACCCTCAGGGCTGTGGGAAGATCTCTGGGAGCTGGATTAGATTTCCAGTGTGTCCCAGTGTGTCCATGGATCCGTTTGTGGCAGACACAGCTCAGCCCTGAACTGGGAATATGATCCCATGGGAATCCCCAGCTTTCATTCCCAGGACTTGCCCCTGGGCTGGAATTCCTGTTCCATTTCCTGCTCTGCCTTAGTTCTCACCTTCTCCTCTTATTCTTCTTCCTTTGTTGATCCACTGGCACATTTCTGAAGGATCTGGGATATTTTTTAATCAAGGGGCCACCAAACACATATTTTTTTCAGTTTTCACATCCCAATAAACTTTCTAACCTCTTCTAAATAAACTTTCCTAAATAAATCATCCTCAAAAATTATTCTTTTCCCCCTTTTTCCAATATATTCTTCCCTCTCTTTCCCCCCCTACACCGACTCCAGAAGCTGGAATGGTTTGGAGATGTACCTGAGGACTAAAGACTTCACAAGGGACTGGGCAGCTGATCCACCATCAACATTCCCTGGATTTCTTTGGAGGAAAGAGAGGCAAAGATTTGGGGACTTTGGTCACGAGTCAGATCTGTTTGACTGCAGGGCCACCAAGGT
The DNA here is from genome assembly GCF_003945595.2 of Pipra filicauda. NCBI lineage: Eukaryota > Metazoa > Chordata > Aves > Passeriformes > Pipridae > Pipra > Pipra filicauda. The sequence continues at coordinate 1,812 of NW_024104996.1, read as the reverse complement.
GATCCGAGGGATTGGGCAGCTCCACTGGGAGGAGAGGGGGGAAAGTTGGGATTGTTCAGCCTGGAGAGGAGAAGCTCTGGGGGGAACTGATTGTGGCCTTCCAGGACCTGAGAGAGCTACAAGAAAAATGGAGAGAGATTATTTCCAAGGGCTTGGAGTGACAGGACACAGGGAATGGCTTCAAACTGCCGGAGGGCAGGGATAGGTGGGATATTGGGAAGGAATTCTCCCCTGGGAGGGGAAGTGTTGGTTGCTCCAAGCCCCGTCCAACCTGGCCTTGGACACTTCCAGGGATCCAGGGGCAGCCACAGCTTCTCTGGGAATTCCATCCAGTCCCTCCCCCCCCTCCCAGCCAGGAATTCCTTCCCAATATCCCACCTAAATTTATCCTCTTTCAGCTTAAAGTCGTTTCCACTTTTTTTCCATTTTTCCAGCAGGGCTGAGCTGGTGCAGCTTCAGAGAAGTTCCAGTGGAATCAGGAGAAGGGATGGATATTATTTCCAATGCCATCTTGCCTCGGGAATTACACCAAGCCTTGAAGATCTTCCTTCTCTCCCACTCCCTGAGGAAATCCCACTAATCCTCAGCAAGATCACAGCGGGTCACCCCATTCCCTGTCCCACTGATGATCCACAGGGCTTAGGAACATCCCAACAGCTCTTGAAAAGCAGGGATCAGGAATGTGCAGAGCATCTCCCACCCTGCACAGACCCTCCCTCTGTGCTCAGAAGGTGGGTGAGATCTGTTCCCCCTCCCAGCCAGGAATTCCTTCCCATTATCCAACCTAAACCTATTTGCAGTTTGGAGCCGTTCCTATCACCCCACAGCCGCCTCAAACCTCCCTCTCTGTGTTCCAGAGCTCCCAAACCCTGCTCTGTTCCCAAATCCCGTGGCAGGAGTTTGAAGTGCGGTTAAACTTTGTGCCGAAATATCCCGAGAAACTCCCCGGTCGGGATGAACCCTTGGCTGCTGGAATCTGCCTGCTGGAAAACTCAGGGGCTGCTGGGAAGCTTTAAAAGGTGAATTTACACAAACCACCGTCAGGGAGAGCAGAGATCTCATCGCTCCCGCCTTGGGAGTGGGGGGGGGGGGTCGTTCAGGATGTGAAGATTCCCGGCAGGAATCACGGTTAATCCACCCTCTCACTCACACGGCCCGTGACAATTTGCTGCTTCTCTTCACAGGCACGACCCTCTAACAACCAAAGCTCTTTTCCCTGTGCTCAGTTCATCGGGGTTTCCTGCCCCTCACTTGGGTTTCCACCCCTTTATCCAGCTCTTGTTCCCATTAAGTGCTCCACCACACACTTGTTCCCGCTCCTTTGGAACTCCTCTGCAGCCAGATGGATTAAACAGGAGGGGGAAAAAAAAAACCATGAAAGCATCAAACCCCAAATAAATATCACTAAATATAGTCAGGGCAGCTGGTTTTAGTTAGGCTGGGCTCAAGGCAGCCATGGCAGGAGCAGGCTGAGCTGTGGGGCTGCCAACATCTCCCAGGGTTTGCTGTGCCCCTGCAGGGAAACTGCTCCCCTGTGTCCCACAGTGACAGAGCATTCCAGGCACAGCTCTGGAATGAGAGGCAGAGTTTGGGATGCAGAGGGAGCAATTCCTGCCATCTGATCCCAAGGCTCTGCTTTGCCTTGCCTTGAAACCTCCCTGGGCTCAGGAGCCAAGGTGACCCCGTGGGAAGGAGCCACAGCCACGGAGAGTCCCCTCAGAGGATTATTTGTGTGGGGCTGAACCAATCCCAAGGTTCTTCCAGGATTTTCCACTTTCAGACCACCCAGGTCATGGTGCAGTCCCAGTTTAG
>NW_024104995.1:56502-131453 GCF_003945595.2 Pipra filicauda | reverse complement strand
ACCTTCCCAAACCTTCCCAAACCTTCCCTTCCCAAACCTTCCCAAACCTTCCCATACCTTCCCTTCCCTCTCTAAAAACCTCCTATGTTTTGAGGCTACTGCTTAAGAAATGCCATCCAAACCAGTCAGAACCCGAATTATTGGCATTTTGATGTGGTGAGCTAATCAAGCATCTGAATGCAGCACTGGGCTTCATTTACCACTTCTGTAGCCCTTTGTAAACACTTTCTAAGCAATAAAATGCTTTAAAATGATGGCTGAGCCTTCCTACAGCTCTTCAGGTTTAACAGGATAATGCTGTTAATTGTGAAGTGCCAGTTAGGCAGAAGCTTATCTATTTTTGAGACAAGGATCTGAGTTCAAAGCTATTTACTAGGAAACTCCATTAGGGAAAGAAAGAATTCACAGGGCTCTGAATTGCCAGACCACAATAGGAAATTTCTGAAGCAGCTGGAGGAGAGATCAGACAAAATAACCAGCAAAAAGAATGAGGTATTTTACTGGGAGAAAGGAAACCAGTGCTCCGAGCTCCTCTGCAAACAGGGGGAGACACAGGGACAGGAAGGGGTTTTAAGGGCTTCATTTTTTTTTTCCCAAAGGAAATGGAGTCACATGGAAAGGACAGGACAAAGTGCTGCATCCCACAGAAATATATCTGTGATTATGTCTGAAATCAGTAACCACTGCTCAGTGAGGTACCACGTGGGGAAGGAAGGTCTGTGTGGGGGCACTGTGAAGGGAGAAGGGAAGATGCTGTTGGAGGGAGAAGGAAGATTCTCTAGGAACTGGGAAATGCCAGGGGACAAGGCTCTGCCTGGATGGCCTTGCTGCCCTGCTGGGATGTCCCTTCTGCTGCAGCTCCAAACCTGTCTGAGCTCTCCAGAGCCCTCCAGCTTCAGCATGGAGGGAAGCAGAGGAGCCTCTGCCCCACCACTGACTCTGTGTCTCTTCTCCCTGTTGCTGCCTCACATTTCTCCATGGAGGTGACACTCAGATGTCTGGAGGTGACACTGATGTCCCGGCAGCCCAGCATGGTGAGAGCTGCAGGTGGTGTCCTGCAGGTAGAGGTGTTTTCTGTGCCTGCAATTATGGCTCAGGCCATAATGAGAGAGGTTCAGGTGATCTCCTAAACTTCCCCAAGGGCCTCTCTCCTCAGTGTGCCCAGCCTGTGTTTCAAGATGGAGGGGAGGGGTCCTTCTATTAATTCCTTGAAGTTTTATGAGAAGGTACATGCAGTTTTGAAAAGAATATTCTGGGCTGGAAGTCACCCACAGGGATCATCGAGTCCAGCCCCTGGCCCTGCACAGGCCCATCCCCAAGAGTCACCCCCTGTGCTCCAGAGGATCAGCCAAACCCTCCTGGAGCTCTGGCAGCCTTGGGGCTGTGAGGATTTGCCTGTGGAGGATGGTCCAAGAGCACACACATTTCTCAAAGACAGGCTGATTCAGTCTTGTCTTCCAGCACAACCCTGACCATGATCTCCCAAAGGCAGCGTGGGCAGAGCCCTCCTCTCACAGAGTTACAAGCCCAGTGCTCAATTCAGAGCCACCTGAACCATTTGGGTCATTCCAGGGCATCTCAGACACCCACAAAGGGCTGAAAGGAGTGAGGTAGGACCTACCAGAGGTCTGATGTCACAGAGACACAGGATCCCAGAATGTGCTGAGCTGGAAGGGACCCACAAGGATCATGGAGTCCAACTCCTGGCCCTGCACAGGCCCATCCCCAAGAGTCACCCCCTGTGCCCCAGAGGATCAGCCAAACCCTCCCTGATCTCTGTCAGCCCGTGCCCTGGGGTGGCTCTGTCAGCCACAGCTCTGTGACTACTGCCCTGGGCAGAGCTGATGTTCCCCCCCAGCGGGTCTGGGCTGTGTTTGGGGCTGTGCTGGAGCAGTGCTGGGCACACTGGGATGGCTCAGTCCCTGTGACACAGCCAAGGGCTGCTCTGCTCCTCACACGGCCCTGCCAGGACCAGCCCGGGGGGCACAGGGAGCTGGGGGGGCACAGGTGGGACAGGGGAGCCCAACTGCCCCCAGGGGTGGCCCAGACCACGGGGAGTCACGCTCAGCACACAGAGCTGGGGGAAGGAGGAGGGGGATGTTCAGATGGATGGGGTTTGCCTTCCCCAGCCCCCAGCAGGTGGGAGGGAGCCCAGGGCAGCCCTGGGATGGCTGAGCCCACGGGAAGGGGGGAGTGAACTCTTCATTTTGCTTGTGTGACTTTTGCTTTCCCTTTTAAACTGGCTGTATCTCAATGCAGCATTTTCCTCACTTTTATCCCCCAATTCTGTCCCCCTTGGTGTGAGGGGGTGAGGGGCACGTGGGGCTGAGTTCCCTCTGGGGTTAAACCACCACAGTCACAACCTGCGTTGTCTGCACAGGGGGAAAAACTCTGGGAAACTTTAAATAACCCCCAAAGAGTTCCCATTGCACCTCTTGCCCAGGAGATCCTCTTAAGATCCACAACCTTTTCACACAGATTTAACCTTTCCTTTGGTACTTACTTTTAGTCTTCTCCGGAGCCAATTTTTTAACTCTCAATGATTTCCTATGTGAATATTGTTAAAAAAAAAATCTAGATTTATTGTGTTCTATAATAGAAAAAAATATAAAGTGTCAGAATACAGAAAAAAACCCACTGTATTTTCCAGCATGTCTTTTTCTTAATAAAGTTTCTGATAAAGACTGCAAAGCAAGGATATTTTTAATATGTGCCAACTGTATTAGAGGTCTGTGATGGTTCTGACAGTCATGCATTATTTTGCATTAGTTTTACAGTATTTAATAAAGTATTTGGAAATGCTCTTAAATCTGTAATCAACATGACAAAAGAAGTGGCCCAAAGAGGAACAATCAGCCTCTGAAGCCCAGGGCAGGGGTGGAGTCCCCACCCCTGGAGGGGTTTAAAAGACATGAGGATGTGGCACTTGGGGACATGGGTTAGTGGTTGAACTGGATGATCTTAGAGGCCTTTTCCAACCTAAAGAATTCCATGAAAAACAATTCCTTGACATCTTCTCCTCTGGCCTTTCCAACAACCTCAGCATTTTTCTCCCTTCAACCTTCTTCCTCAGCTGAGATTTCCAGAGGAGGATGTAACAAGTGGTTTTTTTCTCTGATGACAAGCTCCCTCTTTGGCATCTGCACTAAGGAAGAGAAAATCCCTGTCTAAGGCTGCTCTTCCAGAGCACTTCTGGCTTTGGGAACTGAAAGCAATGTAGCCCCGAAGGGAGGAGGAAAGCAGAGCAAAAGCTGCTGATGAGAATAGAAATACTTTCAGCACAAAGCTCCTCATTTATCACTCTCCTGCCCCCTCTGGCATCTCCTGTTCACAGTTTGCAGTGCAGAGGGAAACCCTTGAGCAAATGTCCTTCAGCTGTTCCAGGATGCTCAGGCAAAGCTGAGCAGGTGCCTGGGGCAGGGGCAGGACCCAACCCTGTGCTCAGCAAAGCCTTTTCCCAGGAGTTTGGACAGAGTGGCAAAGGCAGCCCAGGGAATGGGGGAGGTGAAGCCCATGGTCCCATCCTGAGCCAGCTCTGCCCAGCCAGGACTCAGAGGTGATGAGCACATGAGTATTTAGCCTAATAGATCATTAAATCCCAGCTGTATTTCATGTACACCAGCCAATAACTAATTACTTTGTACTTCTGTGCTGTGAATATCCTGCTTGCAGAGGGTTTGTGCACCTGGCTCACAGTGCCCAGGCACACTGACCCTGAAAAATGGGCTGGAGCAAGGGGCAAGCCAGACAAAGCCAGGAGTTAAGCCACTAGTAGAGTCAGCATGTCAGTCATTCAAGGGGCTGGAAATGCCAGATTAAAGGCTGTCCCCAACCCCTTCATTTGATATTCATTATGTCAGGGTTTTGTTCTCCCATTCCAACATATTTTTCAACTGTAATCCTGTGACTCATTCATTGAACAGGATGCTCAGGGAATAAGGCAGCTATTCAGGAGTTATTTTAATCCTCATTAAGTGGTGAATGGCCTGTTCTTTAGTATCCCACGCCATCAAAACCCTGCACTGATTAGGGAACTGTTATTTTCCATGAAGTCTTTCCTCCAACACCCATCTAAGCCTCACAAACAGCCTCCAGACTCCCAGCCCAGGTAAGGTGAGGACTGCCAGCCCCAGGTTTAACCTGAGCCCCAGAGCAGGTTTAACTGAGCCCCAGAGCAGATGCACCTGAACCTGCAAGGTTCTATTCCTTTTGAGGAACAGCCCTGGAACACTCAGGGAAGATTTTTCATATCACACAGGGGATTTTTAATAGGATTTTGCAAGCATAAATCAGCTGCTAATTAATCACCCCCCTTCTGTGGGGGAGGTAAAGCAGGTGTGACTGCTCCTGCTTTACATGTGGGGAAAATAATGAAGACAGGTGGAATCCCCTCCCGGGGGCTGCACAGTGACAGAAGGAGGACTGGGAATGCTCCCCCAGCCCAGTTCAGCCCCAGGATTGTTACTGTCCCTCACCAGCCAGGGCAGTGAGAGCACAGCCTGCCTGCTCAGGGAAGGGGCTGGAGCAGCAGGAGCAGCTGAGGGAGCTGGGGGAGCTCAGCCTGGAGAGGAGGAGGCTCAGGGGAGACCTTCTCACTCTCTGCAACTCCCTGACAGGAGGAGGGAGTTGGGGGGGTCAGACTCTGCTCCCAGGGAACAAGGGACAGGATGACAGAAAGAGCCTCAGGTAGCGCCAGGGGAGGTTTAGATCAAATATTAGGAAAAATTTCCTCACAGAAAGGGTGGCCATGCACTGGCACAGCTGCCCAGGGCACTGGAGGAGTCCCCATCCATGGAGGTGTTCAAAAAACATGTGGATGTGGCACTTGAGGACCTGGTTTAGTGGCGACCGTGGTGGTGGAGCTGAGGTGATACTTGACTTGGTGATCTTACAGGTGTTTTCCAGCCTTAATGACTCTGTGATTTTGTGGCTGTGGCAGCTCCTTGGAGTTCAACACTTTGAACATCCTCCTGCAGGTGTTTCAAATGTGGGGAGCAGGAAACTAAAGTGACTTCGAAAAGCTCTGGTTAACTGAGCTTCCCACAGGCCTGTCCCTGAGGCACCATCCACAGCAGGAGAGCCTTCCAGGGGTGCCCCAGTGCCCTCCCCTCCTGCCTGCCCCCTCGGGCACCCACTGCTGTCTGGGTGCTGGCACAACAAGGTCAGGCTGCTGTTCCTCACAGCTGGACACTCGTCAGCAGGATTGGCACTGAGGGTTTGGCTGCAGGAACTCCCTGGCAGTGCCAAGAGAGGAATCATTTTCACCTGGACACCAGTCAAGTGCTTCCCCTGCCACCTCCTGGAGCTGTCACTCGGTGCCTCGTGCTTCTCACATCTTAGAAATGCTCTAACCCCCTTAACTGCTCTGCACAGGCTCAAGGCACAGCATTTATTTGGAACTAAAGGCTGTGTGAGTCAACACTTCACAGGGAACTTCAACTCAGTCATTTGCTACTTTTTGACCTTCTGTTTCTCCAGTTTGTGTTGTGTTTATTCCTTATTTTAAGGTTATGGAAGAGAAAGAGTTGAAATTAATTCTAAGAAATCAAGGAGATGAATCATAGAATCACAAAATCTGCTGAGCTGGAAGGGACCCACAAGGATCATCCAGTCCAACTCCTGGCCCTGCACAGGCCCATCCCCAAGAGTCACCCCCCGTGCCCCAGAGGATCAGCCAAACCCTCCTGGAGCTCTGGCAGCCTTGGGGCTGTGCCCACTGCCCTGGGGAGCCTGGGCAGTGCCCAACCAGCCTCTGGGGGAAGAACCTTTGGCTGAGATCCAACCTGACACAGCTCCATTATGTCCAACTGCAGGTGGAAAATACTGAGATGGAAAGAGCACTGATGTTCTGGAGGTAATACCTGACCCCTTCAGGAAATCAGGATGGCCCACTGATGCCAAAAAATTGATGGAAAATAGTCCTTCTCTTTCAAATATCTGAGTGAAAGCATGTGGAGAACAGGGCTGTAGAACAGGGCTGCAAGTTCCCTCACAAAAATATGTCTCCTGTGCTGAGAGCCTGAACAAACTCACACACTCATTCACACTGGAATCTCCTCCTCCCACACACACCTTATATCCCTGATGGAACACGGAAACCAAGCCCACTCACGAACTCCCTACACACCAGCATATGTCTCCTTCCCAGCACATTCCTGGAGCTCCTCACTGACTCTTCTCAAGTGCCAAACTGCCAAAGCAAACTGCAGGGAAGAGCTTGGCATGAGGGAAATACAGCTTCTGTTTTCAAGCAGCTACACCTAAAAAGAGCACTTACAGAAAAACAAAGCCACGAAAAAATATTTCCCAGTCTTGGCTAAAATGGTGTTTTTAGAAACAGCAACACCCCATGAGATAAAGGTAGCCCAGAGCTCCAGATATCTCTCTCCAAGGACACTGATGGTTGTGGAGCATCTTTGGAAAGGCTGTTTGATGGACAACACAGTATCAAAAGGGCAGATTTTCCCACTGTTCCCAGGGCCTCGGGAGTAGAAGAGTCTGGAAAAGAGACACATCCTGGGGATTCCCCTCAGAAATGCATCTGCTGTAGAGAGCAGTAACCAGAGAGACCCTCGCTGCCCCAAAGGGGAATGTTTGGACTCACTTTTGAGCTGGAGTTTTATATCTCCCCATAGCATTTCTTATTTTATTTGCTCTTATTTTCTTTGATTTTAATTAATATATTGCTGCCCTTTCTCACGTGTTCCAGCATAAATCAGGTGAACAAAATGACAAAAGGACTAAAAGAAATCCAGAGGAAGATAAAGAACAAGGACTTTCTTTCTGGGAGTGATAATTCTGCAGTGCTGGTGGCAAATCCCAGGGGACAAACAGAGCTGGTGTTGACAGTCAGTGCCTGGGATCCCTCCTGTGTTTGAGGACTTCCCACTGACTTTGGAAACACAAAGTAATTGGATAAATATGGACTGGTTTTGTCAGAAATCAAACAGCTGAGCAGGCTGCATGACTAACGTCAGCCAGCAAAGCACAAACAGCAGCTGGGGGAGCAGCCCTGGATTCCAACCTTTGGGAACATGTTTAAAATGCACCGATCACAGTGAAAACATATGGTCAGAAGGGAACAAAATGTGTCCTTTAAAGGGCACTTCTGAAGATGAAGTTGATTTAAGAAGGTATAAATAGTCTGGGGTTCTAAAGCAGGATTAGTTAAATGCAATCTTTTGTGGAACACAGCCAGCTCCTGCACATTTCACGGGGAGAGATAATTATGCAAATACCTTTGGAAGTAACACATGGTCCTTTTTAACCCCGTGGTATTGGCAGGAAGGAGAAGGGAAGGGAATTTGAAGTCTTCTTGTTTTTCCCTCTTCCATGAAGTATAAAGAGAAACAAAAACTGAGGATGAAATCCCTGGCAGAAGGGCTCTCCACTGACTCCTGTGGGGCTGGAGAGCAGAAATCCAAGCCCCTGCTCATTCTGTCCCTCAGGGAACACCAGGACCTGGCTCTCCCAACTTTTTATACTGAAAAGACACAGAAATAAGCAAAAAGCCTAAACCCTTGTTACACTCAAAGCATAATTCACAGGAAAAACAACCTAATTTGGATTCCCATGGAACAGGATGGTTTGGAATGGCCTGTCCTGTCACCCAGGGATCTACAGGAGGTGCCCAGAGCAGAGCACAGCACGGCTGGGCCAGCCCCTGTTCTGGCTCAGGAGTGATGGACAGGACACATCATAAGGAATGTGATGATCATGACAAGCAGACTTAACTCCTTAACTGACTGTGAGTCTCTGAGATCAGCTCAGCTGCTCAGAACAGGATGCCAGTAACACCAGGGTTGGGGATCTGATCCCTGGGGGCCATTCACTGAGGAGTTGGATCAATGATCCTTGTAAGTTCCTTCCCACTCAGAATATTCTGTGAAATATTCTGTAAATCACTCTAAAGTGAGAGAAACTCCCTTGCTCTTTGTCAGCAACACATGGCCACCCCTGAGGTGTCTGGGCAGAGAGGACAAGATTTGATATGACTCAGGAACAAGCCTGTGTGAGGGGCCAGGAATGGGAACTCTACCTGGTGGGCCTGGTGGAAATTTATTCCACCCTTTTGCTGATTCCTGGCATTTTCTTGTTCCCAGGCTTGTTTGCTTGCCCATCAACTGCTAAACACTGCTTTGGGCCAGGGCTTTAAAGAGAGTTAAGATCCAGATCCAATGTAGCAGTGATCATATTCTTGTCTTCAAGCATATGAGGAAGTCAGAGGCACTAATCAAACACTTAAAATGAACCACAGACTTTATAAAGGCAAAAAGAAAGGGGGAAGAACTACGAGATCTATTTAAATCCAGTCCTAATCCTATCAGCAATTAAGCAGATGGTTAACTTTAAGCATCTGCTTGAGTCTAACTGAAGTCACATCACACAGTAGCTTTCAAAATAGCAATTCTCCAGAAAGATCTGGGTGTGACAGTGTCAAAATCGTGCTTTTTACTATGAATTACCTTTTCTGTTCTTGCAGTGTTTCTATGCCATCAAAAGGGGAAAAGTGACATAACCTTTGAAGGAGCTGAGAACAGTTTTACTAACCCTGACTACCAAAGTCAGGACTATATTCCTTTCATGAAACACAGATTCTTGGATATGTTATACATCCTTATTATTTTAATTTAAAAAATTATTTAATTAAAAAGCCCTTTTCTATGTGTTGTAATTAGAAATGATCAGCTTGGTTGACTCAAAACCAGCTGAAATTGCAAAGCCTTTTTTTTTTTTTTTTTGAGTAATTTTATTTTTTGGTATTTGGAAGCCTCAGAGCAACTCACATGTGGAAAACTGGATTCCTGTTAAAGGGAAAAAAAAAATTCCAGCCAGTCCAGGAAACCTGCCTGGATTCCAGTGACCAAATTGCTTGGCACAGTGAGCACTTCCAAACAATGTGCCTGTCTGCAGTGACAATAACTTAAGTATTTATCATATATTTAGGTTATATTATATATTACTGCATATATTAGGCTCATACAGGTCTTATTTGGGGAAATTCTGTAATAACTACCAAAGTAAGATCTTTAAAATGATCACTTTTTGTTGTGCCATGCTGGTACCCTTTTCCATGGAAAATGAGCACCCCCTTAAAGAGTTGTTTTTCAATCCAGTTGTCTCAGTTTTAGCAGAATTGGAGCATTTTTTCATCAATCTTTCAAGGCCCAGGTTCCTGAATCATTTGAGTAGATGGGGATTTATTTTTCTCATGGAGTTTTTGGCTAGAGCAGGTCCCTGAGCTCACTTTTGGTACAAAGGAGGAGGAGGAAGGTGGGGACGAGGATCTGCCCCTTGCAGGGATGAGGGATGTTCACCTCGGTGGGTGATGGCTCAGGGCCTGGTTCACGTCAGGAATTCTGGTCCTAATGTGAAGGTGTCACAGGAACAAAACTTCCCTGAGCTCCTGGGCTGTGCCTTCAGAGTGAAGTCACAGACACAACTCAAGCACAGAACTGCTGTTTGTCTGAGTTGGGCAGATTCTGCCCCACCCTGGGCAGGCCCCTCCGTCCAGCATTGCCCCAAAATGAGCAGGAAGCTCAAGGTTAAATTGAAGCAAAAGCACCTTTGTGTGGAGCAGCCTCCTGGGCAGACACCTGGCATGCTGTTTACACCAGAAATGCCCCCTCTGAGCTGCTCTGGACTCCTGGCGAGGTCCACACAGACACCGGGAGCCCACAGTGCTTCTCCCCTGAGATCCAAAGGGATCACCAAGGCAGGCTGTGGGTGTGTGGATATCCTTCTTCCCCCTTGATGACTCCAAAAGGCCTCCAGAGCTTGGGAAAAATCCCTTAAGTGTTTTTCAGCGTGAGAAACTGGGAGAAGGAAGAGGACAAGTTCCCTGAACAGCAAAGTTCAGGATACAGTAACTGTGCAGGAAATTTTGCAACGCAGAGAAGGGATTTTTCTTCTCCTTTTTCCCTTTCTCCTCTCCATCTGCTCCCCCCCTTCGGTGCAGTGGGAAGTTGCTGTCCAGATGGTGCTGACACACTGCAGTGCCTTCAGTCCAGATGCAAAGCCTGTCCCTTGAGGAAGGTGACTCCCTCTGCACCAAGAGACACAAAACTTCCTGGGGAAGCACTTCTGCGAGAGGGGACTTGGCTCCTGGGCAGCTGGGGAGGAGCAGCTGAGCAGGAGGTGATGGTAGCTGAAATTCCTGTACAGGATGTACAAACATTTGGAAAGACTCAGAAAACTTCCAGCCAAACAGTTGGTTGTAACTGCAGGAAATCACAGCTCATGAAACCATGGGGGTGTGAAGATGCTCCTGAGCATGAGGGGCTTGGTGAGAGCAGTGAGAGGAGGGGATATCTCCTTGTCTCTGCTCACACTGAGTGTGTACAACACTCCTGTGCCCCAGCACAGCCAGGATGAGACTGTCCTCTCTTACCCTGCTCTCCAGACCACGGCAAAACCTCCTTCTTGAGGCAGATCTGCCCCATGTACTGCCACTCACCTGGTGACAGAACCACAGCTCCTCCAGACCCACTGCCCAGTCCCTCTGAGACATTGTCCCACCATGTGGCAGGAGACCCTGCCCCAACCAGGCCTAATATCCCTCAGAGAATGCACACAGTGCAAGCCATCATGCAAACCATTGTGGAAGTTCAGCTGCAGGGGCTGCCTGGGTGTCGAATTGGGTTAAACCAGCCTGGTTCACAAACTCCAAACACACCCCTGCTTTTGAAGCAGGATTTGGCAGACAGGTGGGGAGTTGGCCTGGAAACCTCTCGCTGACAGTCAAATACTTTATACTATGAAAGTCCAGTCCCCTTTCATCCAGTCAGGACCTTCTGACATAACCTTCTTGGGGTCTGGGTGTGGAGATTCCTCCCTTGGCTGGGGGCAACCTCCAAGGTCATTCCTGGAGGTTGAGGGCAGAGATCTCACAAGCCTCAGTCTGGGTGAGTTATATCAAATCTCTGCTTAATAATTATTTCTTTTTGCCATCTTTAATATAATTGCTTCAATAATTGCTTTATTGTGGTGCACTAGCCTATCTTACACTACACTACTATTAGCTTTAACATTATTATGTAGTAAATAATTCTGATTAAGATCTTTTGTTTGATCATTTGTAATAATAAATGATTCATTTTATATAAATATTCTCATTTTACCAATCATTAAAACCTGTGGGACAAAAGTGGTTCAATCACTGCTCTGTAATTCCTTAAATTCAAATCACTGGCATAATCTGAGGCTGAAATTGGATCCAGCCACCCCCAAGCTCCTCTCTGAGTAGTTTAGAAAGCCAGGGAGTCCTTTCTGCACCTCATGAAAATGGCAGGGCTTTTTAATAAATTTTGTCTAAGCCTTGCAGTCCCACCCCTGACAACTCCTTTTTCTCTTGATCCACCACTATCCCAGAGCTTGGAAAGCTCGTGCTGTCTGAGCCAGTAGCTCCAGCTGCTTTCCTTGTTCAAAACCTTTGGAAATCAGAGTGCTGGCAGCCACTGTCCCTTAACCTGCATATCCAGAGGTTCCTGACTGCCTCAAACCTTATGTTTCATGACACCAATGTGTTGCTGTCACACAGTGCCTGCCAGCCCAGCCCTCTGCAAGGAAAAGCTACACTGGACACAACTTTCTTCCTGCAGTTCCCTTCCCCAGGACATTTCTGGAGCATTTCCTTTTGGAGAAAGAGATACATTTCTCCAAAATCAGGCTTGGGATGTTCTACCAAATACAAAGTCTCATTTCATGTGCTCATTTTGCAGTTCCACACATGAGCTCCCCTCCATTGAAGTATTTTTGTTTAGCACCAAATGTATTTATTCTGCTTTCTTTATCCAGACCACGTCCAGCTGCAGCTATAAAGGGAATTCCATTGGAGAAATGGAGATCCTTGGAGAAATGCACTTAAAGAGCAGAGGTTCTGTGGTAAATGTTGCCATTAATTGTGAAATGTGATAAATTATGTGACAAATGATCTCTGCCATCTATCTCGTGACAGCCAGTGACACACAGCAGGGTGGTGGTGGGGCCACGGGGCTTCTCCTGCCTGGAGGGACTGAGCTCCTGTTGTGGAGAACTTCTGGCTCCTTTTCCTTCTCCAGACCCATCTCCCTGCTCCCTCATGCTGACCAGAGTGGGGAGCTGAACTAGCCTGGGGCACTGAGCAACCAAAGCATTTCGCACAGCTGGATCATTCCCACAGTTTGGTGCCCACAGGAATTTTGCTTTGTGCAAAGGGGGTGGGAGGCAGGGCTGGAGCTGCACGTGTTGCATGAGGCACTGAGAACACACCAGCTGAGAGAAGTGAGGCTGCACTGAGGGCTGGGGGCTGAATTCAGCTCACCAAGAGCTCAACAACAGATGCCCCTGATGTCATTTGCTGTCACAAATGTCATATTTCATCTCTGCTCACGTCTCGTGGCTCCTGGGCCAGGCTCTCCACACCTCTGGTGGCTTTTCAGGGTCAGTCCAGCTGCAGGTGCAGAGCAGAGCAGTGTCCAGCTCCCCAGTGCCCTGGGACACAGCCAGGTCTGTGCCCTCCTCTTGGCTCTGGGCATAGGGAAAGCAGGCTTGGCACTACAAGGTGTGGTATGGACAGAAAAGTTCTTCCAAAGATTACACAGTGGGAGACATTTGGATAGAAATGCAAAGTTAGCATCCTTGGAGGGAAGGGGCTGCCCTAATCTGAGCCAACAACAGTGACAGGGACAGGCTCTGGCTCCAGGAGCTGCTCCCCATCTGCTCATGGTTTCTGTTCTCAGATCTGGTGCAGGTTTTAGCTGAGCTTGGTGGCTCAGAGCAGCTCTTGTGCAAGCCCTGCAGGCTGAGCTGCCCTGGGCACTGCCAGGTCACCACTGCCACCACTGCCAGGGGTCCTGCAGCCCCTCTCAGATGTGACATGTCTTAAACTGGTCACCTGACATCCACAGCCAGGCACTGACCACACTCAGACCATCCCATGGCCAGACCTGTCCTGAGCTATCCCTTTCCTGGGACAGTCAAACAGTCCTGTCCTGCTCTGCTGTTCTCATCCATAAACTCTGAGCCCTTGGCAAAGCAAACCAGGGATTGCTCCCCCCAGCTCAGCCATGGGTCACAGTCCTGCCGGGCCCCAGCACTGCAGAGCACCAAACTAGTTCCTCTCTAGACAGAGCAGTCCCACATTTTTGGGTTCTCTGCCTCCAAGAGGGTGCTCTGGCAGCTGCACAGAGGTTCTGAGGAGGCAGAGGTTCTGAGGCAGGAGTCCCTGAGAACAGCCTTCTCCTCACCACCTCCCCAGGGAAAAGTCCCAGGCACTGCTGCCCTCTGAACCTGGTAGAGAAAGCTGTGCCCTGGTGAGCAGGATCTCAACTCCAAAGGGCCAAAGTGATTGCTTTGCCTTTTCCCTCAGGGAAAGTTCACTGAAAGTGTGACCTCCTCACTCCCTCCTCCCAAATATTTCCCAGAAGGGACGTTGGGCAGATATTTGACATCCAGGGAAGAGTCGCCCAGTGCAGGCAGGTTCCTCCAAAACACTCAGGCTGTGCCAAAGCCCCACATATGCTGTCCTTCCCAAGGACCTTCCCAAAGAGTGCCCAGGACCTGAGCTGAGCCTCCAGCTCTGCAGGACAGCAGTGCCAGAGCAGAGATTTTCCTGGAGCTGGGGGCCAGAGGGAAGGAGCTGCACTGTGGATCAGGGGTTCTGGGACACAGGTCTGGGACAGAGTTCTGGGACACAGGTCTGGGACAGAGTTCTGGGATACAATTCTGGGACACACAGTTCTCCTGTGGAACAGTTGTTCCTGTTCCCACAGTTGTTCTTATTCCTGTTCCCAGAGTTGTTCCTGTTCTAGAGCCCCCTGCCTTGTTCTGTCAGGGTGCAGATTAACCCCACAAAGGGCTGCACTGCTGCTTGTGTCCCTCAGGCTGGAAGCAGATGATTACCTAAGAGTACCTGGGATCACCCCCCACCCTGCACCCACAGAATTTTAAGCCTCTGGCTCTTGTTTAAAATGTCACTGAGTTTTCCTGCACTTTAATATTTTGATCAGGATGATTTGTTCTGAAAGGCTCTGGCAGTGACTCACCGGGATTTGGGAATCTCTCTTGCCAGTCCCCACCTGCAAACACACAGCTAAGAAGTTTCCCTGTTTTCATCATATCTTGCTCTTCCTCACATGTGGCAGTGCATCCCTTTGGAGCTCCTGCCCCCCGAGTGCCCATGGCAGGAGGGAGAACAGGAGGATGAGGGTCCATCCCTTTGCAAACTTCCCTTGGCAAGGCAACTCACACTCTCAGGAAGTCAAGTCTCATTCTCCAGCAGCCCCTCTGAGCATGAAACCCATGAGTGTCAGGGAAGGACTTGCAGGGAGAAAGCTGGAATATCAGTCTCAGGCACCTGGAGATGTGGGAGAAGGGCACTGGGAACAAGGAGGTCCCTCATGTCCCCAGTCCTGCCCACAGTCAGCACCAGCTTCCCATAACCAGAGGAAAGGGGCTTCTCCTCCCACATCCAGTCATGCCTGGGTTTAGGGACTTGGGACTAACTGCTGAGTTTTACACTTCAGATTTTGTTAGGTTTCCCAACTTTGGTGGCAATTATGAAATACTAATTTAATAAGTTGTTATTTATTAATCTCAGTAGATCCTGATTCTTTTCATTAGTGTAATTTTTATTTTTTTTTAATCTCCCAACGTTTGGCTTCCCAACTTCTGGATTTTACATGGTTTTGAGTAAGAAGAACTAAGAATTGACGCTTTTCCCTTTTAGTTCTAATGAATATCTCTTGTTTGGTTAAGGAGCAGTGCGGGGTGAGCAGACACGTGATCAAACAGGTCTGATCTGATCACAAACATGTTTGGGGGGGAAATAAGGAGAAGGTCCTGAAGAAGTCGCTCAGGGAGGTTCTGAAACCTCCCAGCTCAGGGGAAAGTAATGCCTTTAAACTGGGAGGTGGCAGGAAGGTAAGAAACAGTTTGTATCTAACCTTGTCCTCAGCGACACCTGAGCTGCACTGAGCGTGGACACAGGGATGCACTGCTTCCCTGGAACATCACACTGCTTCCAGGAACACCACACTGCTTCCCTGGAACATCACACTGCTTCCAGGAACACCACACTGCTTCCCTGGAACATCACACTGCTTCCAGGAACACCACACTGCTTCCCTGGAACATCACACTGCTTCCCTGGAACATCACACTGCTTCCCTGGAACATCACACTGCTTCCAGGAACACCACACTGCTTCCCTGGAACATCACACTGCTTCCAGGAACACCACACTGCTTCCAGGAACACCACACTGCTTCCCTGGAACATCACACTGCTTCCAGGAACACCACACTGCTTCCAGGAACACCACACTGCTTCCAGGAACACCACACTGCTTCCCTGGAACATCACACTGCTTCCCTGGAACATCACACTGCTTCCAGGAACACCACACTTCTTCCCAAGTTTCCAGGACCAGCAATTTGGACACATCACACATTGGGTGTTGACAGACAGTGACTGAACATGGCACCTTACAAAGAATTTTAACACACTTGAAAACACAGTGCTTCAAATTTTTATCAGCCCCCAGCAAAGGCAGCTGCTCTGGAGTGGAAAAATTCCTGACAGTGCTGGAATGGCTGAGTGAGGCTTTGGGAACTGGGAGCACAATTTGCTCCAGGACACAAGTCCTGAGATGTCTGTGCACACATCAGCTCCCCAGACTCTGGGACAGAGGAGCATGACATGGCTGAGAGCAGCACTTGCAAGTCACACCCTGACTGATGCCTGAGACAAGAGTTTCTCATGCAGGAATATAAGCTGGGTTTGTAAGAGATCTCATCTAGGCTTTCTCTCTTCTGTCTCCCCTCTCCCAGCTTTCATCCCTCCTCCAGTTTTCACAACATCTCCTTTCTCCAGTATAACAGGGACTGTGGGCAGGAGGGAGCAGAGCAGGGAAGGAAGGCTGCAGGGTGGCAAGTACCACGTGGGCTGAGATGTGCTCAGACTGTGGCAGCAGCTGCCAGGACCTGTCATCTCCTCTCCATCTTCTCCCCCCCCATGCCATGGGAAGCAGAGAGAGCAGGACTAGGGCATAGAGATGCAGGGGAAAATCCTGCTTCCCTGGAGAGGCCAGGCTTGCTGTTTTGGGCAGGGCTGGCTGAGAGCAGGGTGGAGGGGACAGAGGTGGTGTACCCGGGGTGGGTCACACAGTTCATCCCTGGATCACCAGCAGATGTTGGAAGGACTGGGGCTGGAGCTTCAGGCAGGGGCTCCTTGGTGAAAGTGGAGTGCAGAAGTAACCACCAGCACAGCAAAGGGGGGGTGATAGCTGAGGGTGATAACTGCTCTCAAGAGGGAACTGAGCAGTGAAGGTTAATATTCCCTGGGGAAGGGGGTTGTGGATTGACTCAGCAGGCTGGGCAGGGAGGAGCAGGTCCTCCTCCTTGGAGCAGGCTCTGTATGCTCAGCCCAGCAGAGCCAGCCAGTCTCCAGTGCCTGGAAAACTCTGCAGCACCAAAACCCACCTCTGAGGCTGCTCCCAGTGGCACAAGTGTCACCTGCTGCCCCGGGAACACACCAGTAATAAACTCTGAACTGCCACTCAGTGATCACTCAGTGATCACTGTGCCAGAAGGGAAGCCAGGGGAAATGGAGGCAGAGACAGAAAGCTTTGGGTTTTGCTCCCCCTCACCTTGCACTGCCTTGGTGAGCTGCCTGAGAATTTACAGAGTCCCAGCTCAAAGCCAACAAATGGAATTGTTCATAGTCACAGATACCCCTGAGATGGGTAGAGAAAAACCATTCTTTGAAATGTTTGAAGTTTTTTAAATAGGCTTTGGTTCCCTCATAGGGAAATAAAGTTTCCTACTGACAGACCTCTCAAAGCAGTGCAGTGATTGAACAAGAACAGGATGTTCTTGGCAGTGAGAGAGCCCCAGATCACAATCCTGCCTAGAAAACATTCCCACTGCAGCAGGAAATCACCTGGAATATTGTGAATATTGAATATTCACCTGGAATATTGTGGCAGTTTGGGGCACTGCAATGTAAGGAAGATCTGAAGGCATTAGAGTGTCCAAAGGAGGCAACGAGGATGGGGAAGGGCCTTGATTTGAAGGTGTGTGAGGACACTGAGGGCACTTGGTGTGTTCAGCTGGAGAAGAGGAGACTGAGGGGAGACCTCAGTGCAGTTCCACCTTCCTGGGCAGGGGCAGAGGAGGGGCAGGGACTGAGCTCTGCTCTGGGGGGACCAGGGACAGCACCCAGGGAATGGCTGGAGCTGTGTCAGGGCAGGCTCAGGTTGGATCTCAGCAAAAGGTTCTTCCCCCAGAGGCTGGTTGGGCACTGCCCAGGCTCCCCAGGGCAGTGGGCACAGCCCCAAGGCTGCCAGAGCTCCAGGAGGGTTTGGCTGATCCTCTGGGGCACAGGGGGTGACTCTTGGGGATGGGCTTGTGCAGGGCTGAGGGTTGGACTCGATGATCCTTGTGGGTCCTTTCCAGCTCAGCACATTCTGGGGTTCTGTGACCTTTGTGCAATGGACTCTGGCTTTGCTTTGCCTTTGCCTCTCCCTTCTCTCAGCCTGGCAGCAAAGGCTACAACCTGCTGCCTCCCTGCCAGTCCTGCTGTGTGTGCAGGGACCTTCAGCTGCACATCCAGCCATGCAGAACCACGGGCAGCTGAGATCTCTCATCCCACAGCAGCGCCACAGAACAGATCTCGTTGTGCCAGAGCTCCCTAATCACTGGCTGTGGATCAAAAGGGAGCTGCAGAGAGCAGCTTCTGATCTATGCCCTGATAATGGAATGATTACCCAGGCCTGACTCCCATTTCCACTCTGATCTCAGCCTAAGGATTTCATTCCCCACAGTTGGATGTGGAAATACCTGAGTTACATGTGCAGTGGTTTGAAGTCCCTGAGAGCACTGGGCTTCTCTTCTGTATCCCTGCACTGACCATCCCAGTTTCCCACTGAGGCTGGGAAGTCCTTCAGAGGGAATGGCTGCAGCAGGGAGAAGCTTTGCACCACAAAATCCATTTCTACTTGATGTCTCTGGGGCACAGGGTGTGACTCTTGGGGATGGGCCTGTGCAGGGCAAAGGGTTGGACCCAAGAAACCTTGTAGGTCCCTTCCAAATAAGAATTTTCTGAGATTCCATGATTCTGTGAAATCGGGGAAGCAGAGCCTGGCTTTTCTGGATCCCAAAGGCCTCCCAACTCGTGGCAATGCCAATGTGACCCTCCTCAGGGGTCTTTTTGCCCAGAGCCTTGGTTCTTCTCCATCTGGCCCCTCTGCACTGTGTGCTCTTTTCAGTGCAGCACCAGCACAGGTAAACACACCCAGGTGGAAAAGTCCTGCAGCAGCCTCTGCAGTGGAGGGGAAATAACCCTGTGAGAGTGCAGTGCTCTCCCTGCAAGCCCACAGGTGCCCTTCCCTACACTGTTCCCAGTCCAGCTGTCCCCAGCTCCTGGCACTCCTGGCACAGCTGGTGCTCCGCTCCAGATGTGGAGTTGGATGTTGTCAAAATGTGTCTTCCTGCCCCAGCTCTGCTGGAGATGGATGAGCTTTTGGGATCAGACACTCCTGTGTGCACCATGTCGGCTCCCTGGGTATGGTCCCACCCAGGGCTCTGTGCTGGAGACAGAGCATTGCCTGCCCTTGGGTGAGGGATAAGGTGACCCTGCTGCTGTGCCAGGGTGTTCTCCAGGGAGTTGTTGCTCTCTCTGTGCTGATGGACCAGAGCAGTCTGCAGCTGCCATGTCCCATCTGCCATGGCAGAGATGCCAACAGGGGGGAAAAGGGATTCTGAGGGGTAGAAAGGCTCTGGCAGCAGCTACAGTGAGGGTAGAGGTGACAATTTGGAGCAGACGAGTCTTTGGGGAGTCTTGAAGAAAGGCCAGTCCTGGGAGGTCTCTGGGGGTGTGTGAGTGGAGGGGCAGCCCCAGCCCAGGGGGTTCTGCCCCAGGCTCAGTGTTCCAGGGTCCAAGTTTTGACATGTTCCTGTGCAGTGTCCCAACAGGACTGCGGGGGCTGCACCTCTGCAGCACCAGCACTGCTGGGAGAGCAGAGAGCAGGAGGGGGAAGCCTCCAGCAAGGTCCACCAGCAGCACTCCCTCAACATAAATCAGGTACAGGGAGAGTTTTTTATTGTTCAAAGGGGTGCAAACATCCTTCTGGCTATACCTGTTCCCTCCCCACCCTCCTGAATGATTCCCCACTCTCCTGTGCTGAGCACGGGGCAGTGCCCAGAGAGCTGAGCCACTTTGCTGGGCATTTGGCACATGGCTGTGCACAGGGGACTTCATTCCAAATGTCACCTCTGGGGATGCCCTGGGAGTGTGGAGGGGGAGCACTGATGGGGCAGGGCCTTAGGTCTCTTTTCTGGAGAATAGTAGCGACCTCCAGGGAAGACTGCTATGGAAAAGCTGCCTCAAGTGAGTGCCAGAAGCTTCCAAAAGGAAAAAAAATACAAGCAGAACCCCAAAATCTCAGAGTCCTGAACACTCCCCTGCTCAGTTTTTCCTGCAGTCTCCATGCCCAGGAGGGTGGCTGGTGGTTTTTCCTCACAGTCCTCATCATAGACACTGATTTCCGAGGGCCTCAGTCAATGTGGTAAAATCCAGCAAGGTCTTACTCTTCTGTATAAAACTGAGCTGCTGCTCAGCCCTGAGCACATTTCTCTCCTTTCCTCATTGCCTTTTTGTTTCCTTGGACTTCTTGAATTGTACTTTCAAAGAAGAGATCCATTAGTCCCTGCTAAACTTCCCTGCAGGCTCCACACCGCCCTGGTGGGAAGAGCAGGGCGGATACCAGAGGGCAATTCCAGCACTCCCACCAGCCCAGCTGGGTTTCTGACCAGCAGCAGATATCAGCACCTCTTTCCCTGAGGGCAACAAGCCTCGGAGACATAATTTCATGCTCTTGCTGTCAGCTGCCTTGCACAATTTATCTTCTCATTACCTCTTTAACAGCACTGCCTGATAGAGGGAAATAACTCCAGCAATGGAGGTGTTGGCTGTGGAACTAAAGCAGTGATATTGTGTGCAGCAATATATATGCTAAGTTTCTGTACAAGTGCCCAGGAGATATTGGGAAGGTGGAGAAAAGTGGTTCCCAGTGTCCAGGGAGCTGCTGGCACCCAGAGGTGTTTCTCCCTGACTTGTATAATGTCACTATCAGGCAAGTGGCCTTACAGGAGCAAAAACTGCTGGGCTGGAGAGAGGAGAGAAGGGCTCACCTCGAATCAGTGCCAGGCAGCCCTCACATACTGCAGACTGCCATGGTACAGCAGAGAATTTTGAGAGGATTTGGGTCCTTTGGGTGCTGCCCTCTCAATGGGGTTGGAGGGCCCACTGTGACCTCCAAGGAAGAAGCGAGAAGAAATACCCCTGAAAGATGAGAAAAATATTGGATACTGATGGCCTGGCAAAAGAAGTGAGCTTGGAGCTGTCCCAGGTGGGGTAGCTTTCCCCACATTCATCTACAGCCAAAATCTCCTCTGCAAACCTGCAGAGATGGGGGGAGCTTCCTGTGTTGCTGTGTCAGTTGCTTTTTCCAAAATCACATTCCGTACTCAGTGTCACAGTTTCCCACCTCACACATCCCCAGCTTTCCTGGAGCACCAGGAGGCTCCTCTGACCAGTGTTGCAGCAGTTACAGCACCTGTGGCTCTGATTGTTTGTCTGGTGTCCTGAGGATATTCAGGTTGCACTCCTGTGCTTTGCTGCTCTCTCCCTCTCACTGAGCAGGAGACCATAGCCCAGGAGTCCATGGCTGAGGGATTTGACAAGGAACCAGGAGCTTGGCACTCTCTTCCCAGCAAAAACCTCAGCACTTCCCCTGGGCCACGTCAGCCCCTTCTTATGGTAAATTTGACTGTGAATTCAGCTTCCAATGAGAACAGTTTTAAGATTCATTTGAACAGCTCAGTGCACACTCAATCCACTGGATCTGGAAAAGCATGTGGAAACACGTTTCCCAGTGTGGGGAGTAGATCACCAGTTCAGTGAGTTGCTCACTTCCCTCCAAGGGCACAACCTCTCTCAGCAGAATTGATCCAAGCAGAGAACAATAAAAAAACCCCAGACTACATCGTATTTATGCATTTCCAACTCAATTATCATTATTTTGTTTGGGATTTTAATGCTGAAATTCAATTTCTTCACCTTCTTTGTTTACTGTCCTGGAGGATGTGTCAGAAACCAGCTGATGTGTCTGAGAAATACATCAGACCTCACGACATGAGTTGTCACCTCCTGATCTGTTGACAATCCATGGTGCAAAATGGAATGCAACCAGTAATTCCCTGGGACAAGGGTGAGGAACAAGCCCTCCCAGGTGCTTACAGCCCAGAGGCAGCTGGGAGTTGGTCTCTGGAACTCTACTTAGTGCCAGTGATGCTTCCCACCAGCAGCTCTGCCACTGAGAAGACCAATGTCTAGAAGGCAGACATTTCTTTTCCAGGAGAGTGGTGGTCTGTGGGATGTGCCACAGTGCCCACTCTGGGCAGTGGGACAGGGATTAGCACAAAAAGCCACCAGATTTGCCAGGGCTCAGTGTGCCAAGGCCTGGGCAACAACAACCTTCCATCCTAGGCTGGAGAGATGATGGGGAGTTTAATCATGAGCATGTGAGCAGCTCACAAATGTTCATAGTCCAGACTCCAGCAGATGTTTTGCTGGGTCACCATCCAGGCCACAGCAGGAGCAGCACTTGCCAGGAGGGATGAGCTCAGAGATTCTATTGCCATGCCTCTGAAAAGGGCATTGTCTCGTTCCCTCCAGCTCCCTTCTTTTAGGAGAAAAAAGCATATTGCATAAATTACAGACGCATCAGCAGAGATGCTGCTGACACAGGATTTCCCTGAGCTCTGCCTGGTCCCGTCTCTCCCAGCCCATTTGCTGGATTTGTTACCACGCTCCCTGCACACAATGGTGTGTGTCAGTCCCCGAGGTAGGACAGGAGCTGTCACAACATTTCCCTTTCTCTGCCCTCCTCCCAGGGCACTGCTTGGCACTGGGTTGCATTTTACCCAGGCAGCTCCTTTGGATTCCCTCCCTGTGCTGCTGCAGAGCTCCTGGGGGCTCAGGGGGTGCTGGGAGCTGGGAGGTGTTCACTGGAGTGGAAAAGGCTGGTGGAGTGAAAAATTTGCCTCCCCATTCCCTAGATGGCTGTGACAGGACACAGTCACAGACACAGTCACTGTGCCCATTGGTTTCACACTCCTGTCTTGTCTCTACAAGCCTGAAAGAAAAGAGGGCTTTGCCACCTTGGGCTCAGGCTCTGGAGGGGTTGAACGTGGTCTGGGCAAAGCCTCCTCCATCCCAGCTGTGAGCACTCATCTTGAGCTAAATTCCTCCCCAAGTTTCACCCCACCTGAGGGGGGGCTTTGCCACTTGTCCTGCTCACCTCAGGGCATGGACAGACCCTCCATATCTGGCTCAGGAGCAGTTTCTGACCCAAGGAGGACACTCATGGCCACTGTCCCTGAGCCAAACCACTGTTCCCTGAGGTGGAACCATTGTCACTCTGCTCTGAGCCTCAGTGATCCTGGGAAACAAAAGCCTGAAGAGCTCAGCTGTAGGTTGCTCCGGAGGGTCTGGGATGCCCTCCCAAGCCTGGTGACCCAGTTCAGCAGGGTGCCAAAGCACTGGTGCAGACACTGGGGCTGAACCCTTGGCCAGCAACCCCAGCATGATCTTGCCCATTAACGCTGCATAAACAAACAATCACTTAGAATGTCAGGGAAAATAATCTTCCCCATAATCACTGATTAGAAATGTTTGCTTGTGGCTGGATATTTATAGCCTCCAAGAGGAAAATGTCACCCTCCCTGCCTGCCTTGCATGGCAGATAGTGTTTAATGAGTGATCTCAGCCTCTGGGCTGCTGCTCTTTGGGAAGGGAGATGATGCTGTTCTTGATTTACACTTCCTTCTGCTTTCAGTGTTCTGCTTCAATAGTGGGATCTCTTTCAGGAGTGGGATTTGTCTGCAGTCACCCTCAAACTCATGGAACAGGGCACTGAGCTCCCCTCCCCCAGGGCCTGTGTCTCACACACAACAGCCACAGCCATCCCTCCCTCTCTGGCTCTCATTGAAGCTGCATTTCATGACCACTGTGCTGAAGCCCTCGAGTTCCTCAGCCACAACACTTCAGCACTGTTGTCCTTCTGAAAGAAGAGGGTGGAAGAGATAAAAAGAATGGTATGTTCAAACTGATGGAAATGCCTCAAGATTACCAAATTTCAGGTAGAATTAAAGGTAGGTCATTCCTTAAGAAATTCCAGCCTAAGCATCTGAGACTAGTGGTCAGACCAGACCACAGAGGAGAATGAGCTGGAGCAACTCTTGCTTGAAGGAAACCAGTTGTGAGCTGGGCTCTGCAACCCCATGTAAATGGAGGAGTGAGGGGACTGAGGAGGCTGGAGATAAAGATTAGAGCTCCTCACACATCTAGGGTTTGACAGGACCTACAGGAGTGGGTGTGAAGGGTCACAGAAATCTCAGGATAACCTCAGCTTGCTCACAGGTCAGGGAGGTGCCTGCACTTGGCACTTCAGACTCGGGTGGAATCAGGAGTGAACAGGATATGCTTATGAGTCTTTTTTCCAGCATCCCAGATTTGCTGTCTCTGATGTTTTTTCAAGACACTCAGAGCTCCTCAAATCCCACAGCAGTCTGTGATTATCTCATCTCTACAGACAGAGAGTTTGTACATGCTTTGACAAACCAAGCACTAGAGCAGCATCTGGCAGAGGAGTCTGCTTCACTCTCTCTGCTCACACTGGGCCCATGGCAGGGCTGGCTTTCTTGCCTCTCTTGGTGCTGCTGGGGGACTGTGTTGTAGAAAAGCAAAAAGCCATTCAAAAGCTCCCAATCCCCCCCTGCTATTCCTCTTTTTGTCTAGAGCAGCCAAACATGTCTCCCCATGCTCCTCCTGCCAAGACTGGGAACCAGTGACAGAAGTGTTCTCAGAATCCCTGGGGCAACATCCCTCTCACCCCAGCTGCACCCAGGAATGCCCCAACAGGAGACAAGGACTGCTGGGAAGTTCATGGCACTCTGTCAGGCAGTGATCTGAGCTCAGCACCCAGGAGAAAACCCCGGGGGGGGCAGGATCACTGAGCTGGTTCACAGAGGTGCACAAGGACCTGCTGCTTGTGGACAGGTTGGCAAGGCAAGAGCACAAAGCAGCTGATCCACCAACAGTGGCCAGCTTTGGGCTAACCTGGGATTGCCATGGAGGAGAGGCACTGCTCTGTCACAGCCTCTCAAGGGACAGGGCTCTTTTCAACCTGGGGAGCACCCTCAGAGGTTTCTCTGGAGAAGCTTTCAGCCCTCTTCCATCTGTCCAGGTGATGGACAGGCAGTGTGCTCCTGATCCTGACACTGCTTCTGTGGAACACCACAGGCTGCACAAGTGGGACATGTAGACCTTACATTTAGGTTCTGAGCTGCAAGTGTAGTCCCTCTGGTTGTAGGAAGAGCCTTTCTCGTCTCTGACCAGTGCTCATTCCTTCCTAGGCAGCTGTTTGCAGTGAAACTTTAGTCTCTGCCTCATTTCCTATGCATTCCCAGACTGTCTGCCAAGGAGAAATATCTTTAGAATCATTTACATTGGACAGACAGTTTACTAGGCAATTTGATGAGGCTGTAAATCCTCCCTCCACCCCCTCAGCCAACACACACTCTCCTGTCACACAGCAGACTTCTTCTCAGCTCAGGTACTCACAGGGCTACTCAAAAAACAATCTGACCCCAACTGACTGCAGCCACCCAGACCAAGCCCCTATGGACAAGGGCCGTTTCCTCCCATGGTTTCATCCCCAGAGCCACTGTCAGAGCTGCAGTGCCTGGAGATCTCTGTGCTGTGGAAGGCCCAGGCCCTCTGTGTCAGGCAGAATCCTGCTGCATCCTATCTGCTGTTGATTCTGCTAGGAATGGCCTGGAAAAGATTTATGTCATAGACAGTTGGCATTTAAGAATGTACTGGGCAAAAATGTGCAGGGAAGAACTGAATTTGCACTTTCCTGTTTGGAACTCTGGATATTTTCTAGGTGCAGGATTCACCTGCTAAACCTGCAGCCACCTGGAAGTCAGGAGGGCTGCCTGAGCTCTGAGTGCTCAGAGGAAAGGGCTGTTGGTGTTTCTGATGCATTTGGGAGAGCCAGGATGAGGAGGGGTTGGGATAAGGGAGCAAGTGGTGGCTTTGCCAATCCTCACCCATTGCTCCACCCTCTCAGCCTCTGCAGACTGGCATGTGGTTTCCACCACAGAGCTGCTCCTTTACCCACCTACACAGACAGTAATTCTGCTCCTCTGTGCAGAAAAGGTCTGCTACAATCTGGCATTTATAAACCAACAGGATCTTAGGTCAGGCCTTTGCTGTGCTGACCCTGGGCAGAGATTATTCATTATTTGTGAGCCACACTGGCTGCCCAATTCCTGCACGAACGCTCCACGTCCCAGATCAAGTGAAAGGTCTCACAGCAAAATTCCAGGTGATGTATTACTATTTAGCACTGCCAGGTTCCAAGAAGCACAGACAGCAATCCCAGGGAGCCCTGGGCTGTGAAGGAAGCTGAGTTGGCTGGGTCAGTGTCTGAACTGGTCTCCAGTGACATTGGACCCTGAGGAAAATGGTGCAGACACGGAAACAGAGAAACAGAAACATCCCTGCACACTGAGGGGACAGGACTGGGAGTCTGGGAACAAGAGATCCCATGGGATTATCATCATCATCATCATCGTGGCTGGGCTTTGCAAATGAAGATTTGGGGATTTGATTATAGAGAGGGGGTTTTGGGCTCGGAATGAGAAGGTTGAGGGTTGCAGTCTATTTAGGGTGGGTTTAGCTGCTGAAAATTAACCAAACCATGCTGCTGGTGTTGGGGTCCAGCTGGACTCGGGCACAGAGGTTTCTTGGCTTAGGAAGGTTGGGGCAGAGGGGAGCTATGGTGGGAGAGGCATGACCAAAACATCCATGGATACAGCAAACTGAGGCCTGGAGGGGCAAGGACTGAGCAGAGCTTGAGCACACAGGAGTTCCTGGGGGACAGAAGGCTCAGCTCTGCTGGTGGAGGCACAGGGGACTTGTGTCGGGGGGTTATAAAACAGGGCTCAGACAAGAGGGACCTGACATTAGAGGAACAAGGGAAAACCCAAAGTTTTGGAGGGGATTGATATTTGACACTGTCCTGGTCAGGATGGGAAGCAGTCATGAAAAAATTCTTCCCCCCAGAGGCTGGTTGGGCACTGCCCAGGCTCCCCAGGGCAGTGGGCACAGCCCCAAGGCTGCCAGAGCTCCAGGAGGGTTTGGCTGATCCTCTGGGGCACAGGGGGTGACTCTTGGGGATGGGCCTGTGCAGGGCCAGGAGTTGGACTGGATGATCCTTGTGGGTCCCTTCCAGCTCAGCACATTCTGAGATTATTTTGTGGGATGGGGCAGAGTAGGAACAGTTCTCAGGTGTCAAGGGAGCCATAGAGGGAACTGCAGCTCTGTGGCCCCAGTAAGTGAGGAAGCTCCCAACCAACACTGCAAAAGAATCAGGTCTGTACCATATTACCCACATCACTGAGACAGGGAGGAGGGGCTGGAATGTGCTGGAAGGGAACCAGTGCATTTTTTCATCCCAGGCACAGTGTGAGAGACTGAAAACCATGGACTGGTGAGTGACTGAGGGAAAGAGCAGCAAGTGGAGCTCAGGGCACTCAGAAAACGTGGGTACCTGTGCTGAGAAGGTGCTAGTGCCTGGAGAGAACTGGTCCTCTGGGGTGGGGCTGACTGAGCTGTCAAGGGGGAAGGTGAGCAGAAGACTCCTCATGGTCAAGTATGGATGGAGAAGGTGGGGATCTGTGTGCACCATCCGTCCTGGATGTGCTTTGTTCTCCCCTTTCCTTGGCCTCAGCTGAGAGCTGTGGACTCGCTGGGCCTTTGCACTGAGCTCGTGTGGGCCTGTGCCAGCACTCCATGGGCTCCCTGCTCGTGTTTGCCATCTGAGAAGGGAGTAGCCAACACAGACATGAGCTGAGCCACCCATTCACCAGGCCTGGGGAAGGGACAGGGTTCAGGCAGCTCACAAAGCACAACAGCAAAGCAAAACACAGATGTCTCTAATCTTCTGCAGTGGGTTCAGGGCTCTGCTCACCCTGCCAGGATGTCCACTGGGGAACTCCTCCTGGATTTTGTGATACAGACAATTAATTGCAACATGTCAGAACAATACAGATCAGGACACCTGCATCCTGCACATGTCAGACGTGCTGGAAACAGGACAGAGAGCTGGGGGGATTGGGTTAACTCGCAGCTCCAGGTCCAGATGTGTTTTCAGTAGGGTGAGAAGCAGCACAGCTGTGCCAGAGATGCCCTGTGAGGTGAAGCACCACAGAGGTTGGAGCTAAAAGCCACAGGGAGCTCTGGATTGCTGTAGCCCTGAGCACCAGGATTCACTTCCTCTGTTTACTGATGCATTTGTGTGTCTCCTGGGAGACTACAGTTGCCTTGTGTCTTTTAAACATGCTCTATTAACTGCCATCACATTTTATCACTCCTCTGGCAATATCCAACAACACCTCTATAATTTATTTTCATTAGTTTTATTCACAGCCACCACAGAGGTCACAGCAGGGGGGGAGAAAAGCACTTCATCCCTTGCACTGCTAAACCTGCTGCAATAACAGCTTTTCAAACAGCTGATGCTAAAGAGATATGAAAAGATAATGAATAACAAAAAATAAAGGATCTGACCTTTCCCAAAAAAAAGGCTCTTTCAGTATCATGGCACTTCAGCATAAGCTGGGGGTGGCCTGCTTGGGAGCAGCTCTGGGGAGAAGGACCTGAAGTCCAGGGGGACAACAAACTGTCCATGAGCCAGCAGTGAGCCAGGGGGCCAAGAGGGCAGTTTAATCCTGGGGGCATCAGGAAGAGCTTTGCCAGCAGGTCAGGGAGGGGATCCTGCCCCTCTGCCCAGCCCTGGGAGGCACATCTGCAGGGCTGGGCCCAGCTCGGGCTCCTCAGCACAGCAGGGACAGGGAGCTCCTGGAAGGTGACTCTCCTACAGAGATGCCCAAGGGATGGAGCAGCTCTGGGAGCAGCAAAGGCTGAGGGAGCTGGGGCTGTTCAGCCTCCAGAGCAGAGCCTGAGAGGGGCCCTCCCCAGGGTGTGTCAGGGCTGCAGGGAGGGGGCAGAGGATGGCCCAGGCTCTGCTCGGGGGGCCCAGCAATGGCACAGCAGGAACGGGCAGGAACTGATGCCCAGGAAGCTCCACCTGGACAGGAGGAAGAACTTCTTTGCTGGGCAGTGACCCAGCCCTGAACAGGCTGCACAGGGAGGGGGTGGAGTCTCCTCACTGGGGATATTCCAGACCCCTCTGGACACAATCCTGTGCCACGTGCTCTGGGATGGCCCTGCTGAGCAGGGAGTGGGACCAGTGACCCACTGTGGTCCCTTCCAGCCTGATCCATTTGGGATTCTGTGGAATGGGCTCTGCAGGCTCTCCCAGTTGTTTTCCTTCTCCAGCTGACTCAATACAACCTGCAAAGAGACCCTGTAAACTCACTCTCTGACACGGGGGCTGGAGAGGTCACTACAAACGTCTTCCAGAGCAGAGACTGAGACTTTTGGCACAGAAAACAGACCACAAAAGGGGCCACACATGTGTCCAAATGGCATCTTGATATGTAGTCAGGACGCAACTGTCCAGGACCCACTGCTGGAATGATTGATTCCCACTCAGAATGAAAATTCTAAACATGCTACACGTAAGAAAAAAAAAAAGGAATTTCCACCACACACAATGTTCCAGAGACTGTGTTTTTTTTCTCTTGTATAAAGGCCTGTAAAAGGGAGGGAGATACAGGACACCAAATCATTAACTTGATGATAAATTTGAAAATATCTACAGGGAGCTAATTAAGGGAAAATAATATCTCATGAATGGTGGAGTTCACAAAGCTTAACCTCAAGTTGAAAAACAGTGAGAATTACAGCAACCAAACTAAATGTCACAGTGGAAAACTCCAAAGAAGTTACACCCAAGGAAGGACCCAGACACAGAGAGACTCCTGGGTCACCAGGGCACCTCTACAACCAGATTCTGCTCCAATTTCTTTTGGAAGAATATTTCTCTCCACTTTGATTTCTCTAGTCCTCAGTATTGTCTGACATTTGCCCCAATGCCCAGGTTTGGGCTGTATTTTCATACAGTGCTCCCTAAACATTAGTTTTTTGCCCATCACATACTTCTATTGAGATTTTCCATAAAAATATTGAATAAAACTGCCCTTAGGCACAGCCCTTCAGGAGCTCTGGCAAACTCCCTCCATCCTGGCTCTTTCCTTCGACACAAGATCTTTTCTATCTTGTCTTTGTGCAGTTCCTCCTTCCCCTTCTAATTCTCCCGTAATCCTTGTTTTGCTCAGCATCACTAATGAGTTCCCCATGTGACACCGTATCAAATGCTCTCTCACAGCCCTCAGAGATGGGATCTCCCATGTTCCCTTTGTCTAAAAACTCCATTAGTTTATCAGGAAAAGATATCGGATTAGCTGCCACAATCTCCTTTAGATAAAGTCATGCTTCATTCTGGCCTATTTCCCACTTATTTCCAGGCCTTTAGTTACTTCTCCCTTCAGAATCTATTTCAAAGCTTGAATGAAGCTGAGTTCAACTTTCAGGCTCCACGTCCCACTGTTTGCCCTTCCCTGTCAGGACCCTCTGACTGTGGTGGGTGTTTTGTTCCAGGGAGGGTTCATCTCAATGGGGTTCTGCTTCCTCCTCTGCTGTGGGAAGTGGGATCAGGAGGGGAGATCAAACCTCCCAGAGGTTAAAAAACTCCTCTCAGGATTTTCTGGCAAGTTGGGCAGCAGTGATTGCTCCCAGAGAGGGCTCAGCTGTGGCACGACAGGAGCCTGGGAGGGTCCCTCTCAGGGACTGTGGGAAGGAAGGTGTCATCTCTCTGGGGTCTGGCTGAATGGACCCACCCGGCCCAGTTGTTGCTCAAACCAAACCCAGTTCAGCTGGTTTCAAAGCTGCTTGGCTGAGGATATCCAGCTCAGAGCTGTGGGTGTGCAGGGCACCCCACAATAAATGGACATTCTCAAAGCCTGGAGCAATTGCCCTGATGTGGGAGATTCAGCAGCCCCCCAGTGCTGCTGCTCATCCCAGGACCTGTGCTGGAGTATCTGGTGCCTCTTGGGCTTGTGTGTCAGCTCCTGGGGTGTCACCTCACCTTGTTTACACATGCTCTGCTTCTGTCCTTGTGTTTCTGATATCCTGGTGAACATCCACATCATTAAAAATGGAACACAGCTCCTCCTTTTCCTTTGGCGTTAGACTGAGCCTGGTTTTAATTTACCATCCCACTCATTTCACACTAGTCTCACTCTTTTTTCCTCCTCATTTCATTTACATAAAAAGGAGCTTTTTCTCTCTGGTTGAACATGTACCTCACTGTGACACTTGACAATTCTTTCTTAATCACTACATTCCTTGACCTCTAAGATGTTGTCTTTTGCTGATCAGTCTCTTTTAATTTCGTTTCCCCAGGCAAAAAAAACTCCACATTTTCATTCCCCTCCCCCTTCTTCTCCTGCAAGAACTTCTAAACCCAGTGGCCAATTTCCACCCCACCTGACAGGATGGTGGAAGCACCTGTGATAATCAAGATTCTACAAGTATTTTGAAAAATTGGCAGCTGACTAAATGAGAGAGATTCAAATTAGTGGCTCCACTGAGGGAAAAGCAGCATCCCTGAGCCATAATCCATTCCTTTTGGCAGCTGCCTCCTTGTCAGTCAACACATGCCTCCAGGTCTGCCTGCAAGAGCCTGTGCTGCCTCCAGGCTCCCCACAGCCCGTGTGGGATGATATAAGTGGTATGTGAGAGTTTAAGTTTTGAGGTTGGGGTCTCTGATACTGTTTTGTGTTTTTTTGGAGGGTAAAAGTTTTGCTGGAATCACAACACATCCATGAGCAATCACACAATGCCTGGCTGCACTGCTTAAGGAATAAGATGCTCTCCTTCCTTCCAGACTCTGCTAGTTCTTTATATTTCTAATTGAGCTAATTATGATTTCCCCTTCCTTGAAAATCTTGGATACGGACTCCTAACAGTTTTACACCTGGAATTTGAAAGCTGTTTCTGAACTGAAGTCCTAGAGCTCCTCAGGCCTTGCTAAACCCTTCCCTAAGCTGATAAGAGCTTTTCTTTTTGGACTGAAGAACTTCACCTACAGATCCTTCCTTTGTTGTAGTATTTCATCTTAGTTGAAGCATTTTATGGTCGTTGCACCCGAGGTCATTGAGTCCCACAGCAGTTTGGAATGACTCAGCTCCTCAGTGTAACTTCTGCCTCTTGCTTATGGGCTGTTGGATAAAGAAACTCAAGTGGTACCAGGTGCAAGACACAGATTTACCACCATGAGTTTTTCTTGTTCTGTAAGACATTATCCAGAAAATTAAAATCCCCCCAGTGACAAAATTCCTGCACTAACACTAATTTTAGTGAATTTACCCATTTCCAGGTCTGATTCTCAAATCTTCAGGTCATTATAAACATTTCTCTATCAGAACCTCTCCCATCATTCTGTCCCAGGTTGGGGATGGCCATGACACTCCTTCATTGCTTTTCTCATCGTTTCCACCCCACTTTTCCAGTTCTCAAAGCCTGCACACCCAAGAACCAGCCCCAATTCCTGATCCTCCATGCTCATGTATTCCATCAGCTCCTGTTTCACATCTTTACAATCTTTTAGTTGCTGCTGTTCACACAGTAAGTCTCCAACCCTTTTACCCTGACCCATTTAGGTGCTCTGACAGGTTTTTACTACTATTCAGACTGACTTACACTTGTCCTTTCCTTTCCTCACCGAGAAGTTCTTAACAAGGACTCTCCAACCACACAGACCTTTCTATTGTTCTTGGTGTGTTTCCAGTCTTCCCCCTTTGTCTTGTGCCTGAGAACACTCTCCTTACTGCTTTCCTATTTCATTTCTCACATGCTCTGCCCTCTGTTTTGCTTGGACACCAGCTCTTCTCATTTTTAGTGTCACATTTGATTGTTAAGGATCAGGTACTCCTCCCTGCTCCCCTGTCACCTCATCTGCATCTCTGCCAACTTCTTTTTCATATTCCCTGCTGCAGCAAATCTATTCATTGGATCTGTTTCTTTACCAGCATCTGGCCTCTTCCTCTCTTATGTGGTCTCCAAATTCTCCTGATCACCTAATTTCTGTAAATTTTGGCTTTCTTGGACAGTCACTTCTACTCTGTGATTTCCATGGTAAATTTATCATCTGTTTGTTTTCATCCCTCACCAGCTCAGTGGTATTTGACTTTGGAAAGTCACCCTCAAGTGTCCAGTTTCTTCTTTCCAGTGCTACAGTTTTTCTGGCTGTAATCTGTCACAACTACCTTGCCTCTTTTGCTTTAGTCCATGGAACTTCCTGAGGTTCTCTGAGTGTTTGACTTTCCAAGCCTTTTTGCCAGTGCCAGTCTTAACTCACCATTTTGGCTGGTACATCACTCAGTGTTCAGTTCTACATAGAATAACTCACCCACAGCAATAACATGTCCTGCAAACTCACAAGAGTGGCCTTTTCTCTCTAGGAATAATTTCAGCTTAAATATCTGGGTTTGGGTAATGGCACAGCCTTTTCCATTGGATTCTGTGTGGAACAAGGTCTCTACATTGCAGGAAAACATAACAACAAAAAACTGTACCATTACACTCTAAGCTAAAGGAAAAATACCAAAAAAACAGCTTCTAGTAAAAGGCATTATCACATTCCATGGCAATCCTGGATTCTTAGGACTTCTAATAGGATTTATCTCATTTTGGGGAAGTCATGGGACTTGACTCTGGCAATTAAACTTAAATCCACTTCTACACCATGTGGTTACTCAGTCATCAGCTAAAGTTCTCAGATTTCTGGAGGACATGTATCTCCAAATAGCGCTTCCACAAAACAATATCTGAGAGTCTGGACATAGAAGGGCGGAACTTGTGCATCAAGTAGAAATGGATTTTGTAGTGCAAAGCTTCTCCCTGCTGCAGCCATTCCCTCTGAAGGACTTCCCAGCCTCAGTGGGAAACTGGGATGGTCAGTGCAGGGATACAGAAGAGAAGCCCAGTGCTCTCAGGGACTTCAAATCACTGCACATGTAACTCAGGTATTTCCACATCCAACTGTGGGGAATGAAATCCTTAGGCTGAGATCAGAGTGGAAATGGGAGTCAGGCCTGGGTAATCATTCCATTATCAGGGCATAGATCAGAAGCTGCTCTCTGCAGCTCCCTTTTGATCCACAGCCAGTGATTAGGGAGCTCTGGCACAACGAGATCTGTTCTGTGGCGCTGCTGTGGGATGAGAGATCTCAGCTGCCCGTGGTTCTGCATGGCTGGATGTGCAGCTGAAGGTCCCTGCACACACAGCAGGACTGGCAGGGAGGCAGCAGGTTGTAGCCTTTGCTGCCAGGCTGAGAGAAGGGAGAGGCAAAGGCAAAGCAAAGCCAGAGTCCATTGCACAAAGGTCACAGAACCCCAGAATGTGCTGAGCTGGAAGGGACCCACAAGGATCATCGAGTCCAACCCTCAGCCCTGCACAGGCCCATCCCCAAGAGTCACCCCTGTGCCCCAGAGGATCAGCCAAACCCTCCTGGAGCTCTGGCAGCCTTGGGGCTGTGCCCACTGCCCTGGGGAGCCTGGGCAGTGCCCAACCAGCCTCTGGGGGAAGAACCTTTGCCTGAGATCCAACCTGAGCCTGCCCTGACACAGCTCCAGCCATTGCCTGGCTGCTGTCCCTGGTCCCCCCAGAGCAGAGCTTAGTCCCTGCCCCTCCTCTGCCCCTGCCCAGGAAGGTGGAACTGCACTGAGGTCTCCCCTCAGCCTCCTCCTCTTTTCCAGCTGAACACACCAAGTGCCCTCAGTGTCCTCACACACCTTCAAATCAAGGCCCTTCCCCATCCTCCTTCCCTCCTTTGGACACTCTCTAATGGCTCAATCCCTTCCTTCCATTGTGTCCCCCCAAACTGCCCCAATGTTGAGGTGAGGTCGCCCCAGGGCAGAGCAGAGCAGGACAATCCCCTCCCTGATGCCCCAGGACAGGGTTGCCCCCCTGGCTGCCAGGGCACTGCTGACTCAGGGACAACTGGCACCACCAGGACCCCCAGGGCCCTTTCCTGGCACTGCTCTCCAGCCTCTCATTCCCAGTCTGTCCATCCATCCGGGGTTGCCCCATCCCAGGGGCAGGATCCAGCACTTCCCCTTGTTGAACTCCATGTGGTTGGTGATTCCCAGCCCTCGGATCCATCGAGATCCCAAGCTGAGGTTTCACAGGGCCATATGTGCCTACATTGCTCTTTTGTGCAGAGGGTTTGCTGCTGTGATCAGTGTTGTGGAACTCGAGCCCTGGAGGATCCTGTTACAAGTAACTGGTTTTCTTTCTTCTCTTCACTTTTTTAAATAGGTATCACAATTCCCCAAATCAGGAAAGAGAAGTTGGGTTGTGCCTTCCTGTCTTCTTCTACAGCTTGAAATCCTTTCTTATGAGGTAAGGGACATCAAATGCTCCTGAAATGCCTCTGGCTGATGGAGGATGAGCCCTCAGAGAATGGATATCACTATTTATCATATCACTATTTATGAATATCACTATAATTTTCTAGAAATCCTTTCCTGATATTTGGTGCATTTCAGCAACTCAAGAAAGCTGGGAGATGTGTCAGCACCTACAGCAGTTTGGGAAGAACTGGGAAGTTGTGCAGCTTCAGGAGGGAAGCTGAGACCCTTGTGATGGAGACTTGTGGGCTGTAATTATTTCCCAATTGGTAATTGGGATGTGCTGCCTTGGAAAGCAGCAGATGGTAATTACACTCCATGAGATGTTTGTGTTTCCTGTGGAGCTGTTTCAGTGCTTTCATCGTGGGGTGGAGCTGGGGCCTGGCTGAGTGGGCTGGGCTTTGTGGGAACCCCAGCACTGATTCCAACAAGCGTCACAGGCAGGGACTGGGACTCAGAGTCCTGTTCAGGACTCAGTCCTTTGGAGGAAAAGTAGAAAGTTGCAGTGCAGCCTGAGCAGGTTGGAGCATGAGGCTCCTCCATCTGGAAACACAATGTTGAAACCCTCTCTGGAGTGTTTGTTCCGCCTGGCTCCCACATTAACATGCCTTTCCCATTCTCCATGCACTACAGAACTTGCATTTCCACCATCCTGACTACACACATGTAATCCTCTTCTATTTCTCTTTCCATGGCATGGACATAGAGACTCCTGGCAGTTCTCTTGGCACTTCCAAGCAGAGCTCAGTCCTTCCCTGTGCTCTGCAGTGGACAGTGTGGCTGCAGGGGCACATTTCTATGAATGTGCCTGCCCCTCCTCTGCCCCTGCCCAGGAAGGTGGAACTGCACTGAGGTCTCCCCTCAGTCTCCTCTTCTCCAGCTGAACACACCAAGTGCCCTCAGTGTCCTCACACACCTTCAAATCAAGGCCCTTCCCCATCCTCCTTCCCTCCTTTGGACACTCTCTAATGGCTCCATCTCTCCCTTCCATTGTGTCCCCCCAAACTGCCCCAATGTTGAGGTGAGGCCGCCCCAGGGCAGAGCAGAGCAGGACAATCCCCTCCCTCGTGGGCTCCTTGTGACAGTCCCTGTACAGGGGAGGGAAGATCTTTAAACTGTGGTTCAAACTGGACTGAGTTGTCTCCTTATCTCCAACACTGCAGCTGAGAACCAGCCCTGGTGGTGACCAGGTGTGTTGTGCATTTGTCTGGCCCCAGTTTGAATGCCCCAAGGATGGAGAATTCTTTGAGAAATATGTCTATAAATACAATCTTAGGATGACTCACAGTGATCCATGTTCTCCAAAAACCTCCTAGAACAGCAAGAAAAGTTCTTTTTCTAGGGAGACCTTTTGAGAGGCAAAATGTCCTGAGGTTCATTATGTGTGAGCAGTGCTGTGGAATGCAGCCTGTGTCTTTGGCCTTTCCAGGATGTACTCCAGACTGGGGAGGATTGGAATGCCCTTGGGGATCCTTTAGGAATAATCTTTTTTACCAAGTGTAAAATATTTTTCCCATCCATGATAATTATTAGAATAATAAAGATCTCATTACAGCCCCAGCATGACTATTCTCAGGTATTGCACTGAGCCCTCCCTGGCAACTGCAGCAGTGTAGGATATGCTGATGTTGCCTTCTGCAGACACATTTGAACAACTTTTGCTAATTAACATTAATAAATATGTGCTAAAAGCGTAACTACAAACCAGGCTACAGCTCACAGTTTTGGCTACTGATTGAAAATTGTACCACCAGGTAATGCTTTCTGCTCACTTTTATTCTAAATCTCCAAGGGACTTTTATTATTTATGTCTGCAATCAACAAAGTATTTGGTTTCTGATCTGAGCTGTGTCTCCCCAACCCGTGCAGTCCTTTTTGTCCATCAGAGCAGCCCCAAATCCCTCACAGTCTGTTGTGTGTTTAACCATAAAACAGCTCCACAGTCTGGTTCCTGATGGACACAAAGGTCTAAATTCACCTGTCTGTTTAATGTTCCTTCCTCACTGCTCACACTCTGCTGATCCTGAGCATTGCCTGATTTCCACCTCTGCTGTCCCATTGGCACACCAAGGGAGCCCCCACCTTGTGCCAATGCCACCAAACCTGTGGGAACTCTCAGCATCTCCATGTTCCCATGGCTTATGTTCCTGGATCAAAGAACAAACCTGACTTGGTGCTCATTTCTAACCAGATATGGATGGGAAATTTGTACCCTTTGTGATCCCTCCCCCTCTGCTTCAGCCCAGCTGCCTGCTGGGTTTGTGGGATCATCTCCACAATGTTAATGGGACACATCTCCTGGGCTAGGGGTGCTGTCAGACCAGCAATATTCAAACCTGGGTTCCCACAGGTCTTCACACATAAATGCTGGAACAACTGTTCTCCTTTAGAAAGTTACACAGAAGGTAACAACGGGAAAAAGGCATTTCCCACAGGAGGGAAAGGAATTGCACTAGTAAGTCTATAAACCCAAGAAAAGAAAGAGTTAATTCCAGGGACTGGATACATCTGAGAGCACTGGTTGTCATAAAAACACCAGTTCTCCCCCACAGGGTGATGATCCCCCTTAAGACCAACTCTTGTAACAGGCTGAGTGTGAAGGTCACCTTCATCCCAGACTGTGCTGCTTCCAGGAGTCAGGAGCAGCCAGCACTGCCTGGCCTGTGTCAGCTGCACAGCCCAGCTGCTCCAGCTCTCCTGGTGCTCCCAAACTGCTCAGTGCTGGGCACACACAGATCTCCTTTACAGCATTATCACAAAGACCATGGTTCACACTCAAACCAGAGAACCCCATTAGGCTCTGGGGCAGTCTCAGCTCCTCGAGGAAGCAGCAGGATTACTCCACATAGCATTTTGCAAAATTACCTTGGGAAGTGGGATGTCAATAATTAGAAAACCAACCCAGATACCCCTCCCTGTAGCCTTGTAAATTAAAATATCTTCCTTTTTCCCCCATCTGCTCCACCTGTGTCCATGGTTTGGTGAAACTGGTGTTGAGCAAACACTCTTTTCCCACACACCTCCAGATTCCAGTTGACTTCTCCCAGCTCTGCTGCTCTGGGATGCACAGCCCACATTGTGTCCTGAGCAGTGGGATGAGCATGGACATCATCTCTCCCTTCTGTCCTCAGGGGTGGAATGAGCCTGAAGATTCTCTAATGTCATAAACCTCATCCCCTACAGTGCCACTGTCACCTCCACGTGCTGACTGAGCACAGGGACAGGTGCTGGGGTAGATCCTGGCACAGGCTGCCCAGAGAACCCAAGGCCGGGTTGGACGTGGCTTGGAGCCACCTGGGGTAGTGGAAGGTGTCCCTGCCCATGGCAG
This sequence comes from Pipra filicauda, assembly GCF_003945595.2. NCBI lineage: Eukaryota > Metazoa > Chordata > Aves > Passeriformes > Pipridae > Pipra > Pipra filicauda. The sequence continues at coordinate 93,635 of NW_024104995.1, read as the reverse complement.
AGGGTTGGATTGGATGGGCTTTAAGGTCCATTCCAACCCAAACCACTCTGTCATTCTGTCATTCCGGGATTCTGTGTGTGCCAAGAGAGACAGTCCAGCCGTGAGTCCTGGACTGGCACCTGGATCTCTCCCCAGGAGTAGGGAGTTCTTGGACACTCAGTTGTGTGAAAAGAGATTTCTGGTTTTGAGTCGCCCATCAGTGGTGACCCCGACAGACCAAAGTCTGAGGGGCCCTTTGTACTCTCAGTTTTCACCTGGGCTGAGGCTGATGGCCCTTTGCAGAAGGAATTCACTGTTCTCCTGGAAGTGCCAGTTTCTGTTCCCTGGCTCAAGTGCACCTTCCACACAATGTGCTCTCAAGGGGAAACATTCAAGTAAAACCTTCAGATTGGTCTTGAGGATCCTGTGCTGCCCTGTGTGATGTGTTGGATAAAGACCCAAGAGGAGGAACAGTGGAGGAAAGTGTATCCTGGGGGCAGGGAAGGATCAGTGGGGAGGGGCTGAGCACCAGCCCTGCAGGAGAACACCCAGCCAGGAGAAGATTTGGCTGAGAGCCTCCAGCACAGCCCTTTGGAAGGGTCATCCTGGCCATGCCCAGACCCCGTGTTACAGACCCAGGTGGGACAGAGCAGTGGGGAGGGAATATTCAAACTGTCACAGCCCCTGATGAGGTTTTGAGGCGACTTAGAAGGAAGTAGAAGGTTTGACCAATCCTCCCACCATCAGAGCCCACCCAGGGCAGCTCCTGCAGTGGTGGAAGCCTGGTGTCACAGTGTCTCCACCTCAGCAAACACGCTAGGGAGTGCTCAGAATTGCCCTAGTTCATAAAGAACACACCAAAAAAATCTCACTCTTGTTAGAATAAAATCCATTTTTGACATTAATGCTTGTTGACACTGATATTAAATGATAAACACACCTGATAACAAACATAACAATATTTTTCTCTGGAAATATCTTTGCTTAAGAAAAGAGAGGCACCTGTGTTTGGGGAACAGCTGGTCTCCTTCCTGACTAAGTATCTCACTAGGAAAGCTGCTTTGAAGCACTTCGGTATCAAACACAGAGAAAGGAAGACGGAAACCTCACTGTGGAACTTATGATGAACCAATTTATCCAAGTTAGAGTAAAGGACTGAAAACAATTCTAAGCAGTTTAATTACAAAATGTTCTAATCCAGTGCTGGTGTTGGAGTTTCATTTGTGGCATCTCTTATTAGAGAAACTGAACCCATGGGAATATGGATGTGAATAAAACATTTCATATTTTGGCCACAGAAACAGAAAAAGAAACCCTTTGAGAGGTTTATAAGCTCTTTTATCATTATACAATTGTTCTGCAGAGCTTTAGAAATCCTCTAGATTTAGAATAACTTTTGAATCCTGTATCATATGTAAGAAGGTCTCTTTGGGAATGCCAATGGGGGGTGTCAGGGTTTTGTGCAGAGACTCTCATCCCACTCCCAGTGCCCCAGGAAACAGCCCCAGACAGCAGGCAGGGAGCTGCACCCATGAGAGTCCTGCAAACTGAACATATGGAAAAATGTGCTGGAAACTCAGAGACACCCCAGAGTCCCACATCACCTGACCAAGGGTGGCTCCTTCAGCCCAAGGGCCTTCTGAGCTGGCACAGCACAGGCAGAGGGCAGGCATGGAATCTCACAATCCCAGGATCACTGAGGATGGAAAAGCCCTCCCAGCCCATGGAGTCCCCCCTGTGCCCAATCCCCACCTTGTCCCCCAGCCCAGAGCACTGAGTGACACATCCAGTCATTCCTTGGACACCTCCAGGGGTGGGGACTCCAAACCTCCCTGGGCAGCCCCTGCCAAGGCCTGATACCCTTTGTAGGAAGAAATTCCTCCTGATGTCCAACCTGACCCTCCCCTGGCACAGCCTGAGGCCGTTCCCTCTCCTCCTGTCCCTTGTTCCCTGGGAGCAGAGCCCGACCCCCCCCGGCTCCCCCCTCCTGTCAGGGAGTTGCAGAGCCAGAAGGTCCCCCCTGAGCCTCCTTTGCTCCAGGCTGAGCCCCCCCAGCTCCCTCAGCTGCTCCTGCTGCTCCAGCCCCTTCCCAGCTCTGTTCCCTTCCCTGGACACCCTCCAGCCCCTCATTTCCAGCCTCCTTGGGCTCTGCTTTGGGAACTGCAGTGCGTCATCTGAGGGAACAGGGAAGCCCATTGGCACATTCATCATCTAGAACTGGCACAGGGTTTTGAACCCAGAGGATATCACAAGGGAAGCAGATATGGCTACAAGTCACTTGTCTTCCTGAGGGAAAAAAAGTGAACAGAAATGAGGAGTCAACATTCCTCAGAACCTCATAAACATCAAAGGACAGTGATTGAAGGGAAGTTTAAGGATGTTTCATCCTCAGTATGAGACACCAAGAATTCACAACACACTGAAGCCCAGATGCCCTCCTGGAGGAGACAGACAGGGAGGGGAAGGCAGCTCTTCCCATCCTCTTTGAAGCTTCATTTGCATTCAGCAGCAACAAGGAACCCATGAATTTTCCTGGACAGGAAAGATCCCAACTTTCGGAGCTGACTTTGGCTCCTTCAACTCTGATCTGACTGCAGAAACCACAGAGAAAGGAGGAGGCTCTAGGATTGCAATTTTTTTCTCCTCTTACAACTGTACTTCCAATTTTGTAACCAGGAACCTAATCTTCTTCTAGTACAGATAAACTCATGCAAGATTTCACTTGCTATTTTGAGCAAAAGCAGCTGGAGGGACGATGTTTGCCTTGAAGCCATTAACCCCTCTCTGCAGGTGAATTCCTGGGCAGCTGGACTCCAGAATGAATTAGGAAATTTCAGTACATTGCCGTGTTTCTTGCCAAGCTGCAAGGAACATCTGGCAGAACTGCTTATCACCAGCTGCAGGGTGTGGGGTGGCTTCTGGGAGGCAACTGCTGACAAGTCAATGTTGGAGGGACAATTCACAGAATCCCGGAGTCACAGAATGTGCTGAGTTGGAAAGGACCCAAAAAGATCATCGTGTCCAACTCCTGGCCCTGCACAGGCCCATCCCCAAGAGTCACCCCCTGTGCCCCAGAGGATCAGTCAAACCCTCCTGGAGCTCTGGCAGCCTTGGGGCTGTGCCCACTGCCCTGGGGAGCCTGGGCAGTGCCCAACCAGCCTCTGGGGGAAGAACCTTTGCCTGACATCCAACCTGACCCTGCCTTGCCATTCCTGGGGCCCTGTCCCTGGCTGTGGCCCTCAGTGTCACTGCATCCTCACAGAAGGACAGGTGGGGAGGAGCACAGAGGGAGGAAGGACAGGGGCTGTGTCACCTCTGTAAATACCTGTGGAGGATGCTCAGAGCTCTCTCACACCTGACCTCAGTGATGTCAGCTGACAAGTCTGGTCCCTGAGTGTCAGGCAGAGAGCACTGCTGAGCCAGGATTTATTTTTACCCCATTTCCTTTGTTTCCAGAACAGTGACTGAGTTACCATGTTGTAAGATGAACTTATTAACCAGGGATGATTTAACCTACCACGTGTTTTCTTCTACACCACATGACATGATCTCTTAGGGAGGATTCAGAAGACAGTGCTATCCAAACACTGCTCCCACTTCAACCCCACTATGTGCTGCCATTTCCCACTCAGTGGGAAAAGACTGACATCTCTCTGGGCCTGTATTAAGGACTAAGAGCAAACCAGTGACGATGTCCTGCTCAGCACAGCCCAGCCTGAGGCAGCAAGTCTTTGATCCCAGAGGAAAAGCCCTGGGGATGAACCACCCTCGTGCAGCTGGAGATGCCAAATGTACAGCATGCAGTGTCACCACTGGGCAGGTTTTACTCTCCTGCCTGAAGCAAAGTCAGGTCTGAGACAGATCAGGAGGGTGTTTCACGTGGTGTGGCCCTGCCATGTAAGTGCCACGTTGCTGTGACCAGAACAGTTTGGTTAGCTCAGGGTGCAGGCTCTGTTCAGTGAGGGGACAATCCTGCTGTCTCCCCCTGTGACTTCTCCAGGGATGTGCTGGAAGGTTCCCACCTTCTGCTGGGTCTCCCAGACCACCACCCTTGAGGTGTTTCCTCCTGCAGGTTGTCTTTCCTCTCTTCCTATCCTTACTGCCCTGATACAAAATGAAGGTGAAGGACTGAGTTAATTTTCTAACAGTCCCAATCTCCTACTCCCTGAAACTATTTCAGACCAAGGGCAATAACTCTGATGAACCCTGTGCAGATTCTGCACACCCTTGATGCTCTGGTGGTCCCAGAGGGTCACTCTCCATTTCACCTCTTGTGGCTGGGAGCTCCTCATATGACTGAGAGCAGAATGCATCTTAGAAACACCTGCTTTCACACCAGGCACAAACTCCATCCTGTTTTCTGTGAACTTGGAGATCCAGGTCAGCTTAGGTCAGACAGTGCCCATGGCTGAAAGGCAGGAGGGTAACAAGCCCTCTTCCCTCTGGAGATGGGCATCAGTCTCATGTGAGTGAGCTCCCTCCTTCCCCAGGCACTTGTACTGGGCACACCGGAACACCTCGTTCCCTTCAGACAAAGCCCTTGTGAGCAAGATCCAGATTTCAGAAAGGCTCTCGTGTCTATTCCTACACTGAAAAAGTCAAACAAATCGTTGTTTCCTTCAGAGATGAGACAGAGAAGCCTCAGCTCTCATTTTTAAGTAAAAAGATAATGTTTTATTTTGTCACAGGCCAACAGATGCACAGACGAGACTGAAAGCAAAACACGAAGCCAATGGCCAGAAATTCTTAATCACAACAAAAATGTGCAGAAATCCGGTCTACAAAACCTCAGGAAGAGCAGCCACAAAGGCACGATTTGCACATTGAAGGAAGGGTTGTTTTTTACATTTGGTTTCTTACCGAACCACTGTCTTGCAAACCAGAAATTCAGAGACCGTTTCACTTTGGCAGCAATGACCTGTGGTGTTAACAGAGCAGTGGCTGTGCCTGGTGGAGCTCAGTGTGATTGATACAAGAGCAGACAGGAATGTCTAATTCCCCCTTGGATTCCCTTCTCAGCATCTCCAGCGTAGCTGATTATCCTGGAGACAGGGGCTGGAGATTGTCCTACAGACTCCCTGCTCCGGGGCTTGGGACACCACATACCCTGAAATAAATGAAACCTTCCCCCACTGCACTGGTGTCCTTGGGGGTCCACTCAGAGCATCTCTCCTGAGAGGAGAAGGATTCTCTGAGTTCTTGCTGCCAAATACCCTCTTTTTTTTTTCTTTTCTTTTAAACCCAGGACCTGCAGACTAACCCTGTGCTGGACAGGCAGAATTCCTGGAACCACTGGCTTTCTGGAATAGTTTGTTCAGCTCTGAAATATCAGATGAAATATAGGTGGATCAGTTAATTATTTGATTTCTTCCACAAAGCTTCATTTTACTGAGACATTTACAAGAGGAATTGAGATACCCAGGTCCAATTCAGATTAGCCAGCTGGGCTGCTCCTTGTTTTCCCTGATATCCTTTGATGACTCACAGGAATATTTTTTATCATTACCTTTTTATTCCATTTTTTTGTGTTTAAAAGTAGAGATCAGAGGTGAGAACCAGGAGCTCGCCACTGTTTTACTATTCCTGCTGTTACATCTGTCTCCAGTCCCTCCTTTACTCCCTTCTCTTCGAGCTTTGATCTCTGTGCACTCAAGCTGGCACCAAAAAGGAGGTGTTAGACCCAGCTCAACCCAATTATAATCTTCCGACTTTTGGTCAAGATGAATCATTGAATCACAGAATCATTAAGGTTGGAATATACCTCCAAGATCATCAAGTCCAACTTTCAACCAAAAGGAATTATGTATCATACAGTGCTCCAGTGGGAATCTGTTCCTTCCCATTATCCCTAACATTTGGTATAACTGGAGCCCAGATTGATGGCTCTGGAACTGGGCCTCAAGGCTCTCAGTTTCTCACAGGCTTATGGATATTTTCTCATTTTTCTTTCAAATTCTTCTTAAGACTAATCCAAAGGAATAGTCTCTTCTTCAGCAGAATGAGAAGGTTGTTGGCCAGCTCAGAGCAGGGCAGTCAGAGATTCCTGTTCCTGGTGTTTCCCACCTACAGCCCAGAATTTCCCACGACCACAATGGATGGAGCAGAGTCCCAGGGTGACACAATCTTTGACTCCACGTGATGTAGCACAAAATCCACAGTGACAGCCCCAGGACACGAAGAAATTACTTGGACACAGGACTGGGAGGGACATGGAGGATGTTTGCAGAGGACCCAAAACTGGGAGGAGCTGTTGACTCCCTCAAGGGCAGCGAGGCCCTGCAGGGGGACCTGCACAGATCCAAGGGCTGGGAATCACCAACCATGGGAAGTTCAACAAGGGGAAGTGCTGGATTCTGCCCCTGAGATGGGGCAACCCCGGATGGAGGGACAGAATGGGAATGAGATGCTGGAAAGCAGAGCCGGGAAAGGGCCCTGGGGGTCCTGGTGGTGCCAGTTGTCCCTGAGTCAGCAGTGCCCTGGCAGCCGGGGGGGCAACCCTGTCCTGGGGCATCAGGGAGGGGATTGTCCTGCTCTGCTCTGTCCTGGGGCAGCCTCACCTCAACATTGGGGCAGTTTGGGGGGACACAATGGAAAGAAGAGATGGAGCCATTAGAGAGTGTCCAAAGGAGGGAAGGAGGATGGGGAAGGGCCTTGATTTGAAGGCCTGTGAGGACACTGAGGGCACTTGGTGTGTTCAGCTGGAGGAGACTGAGGGGAGACCTCAGTGCAGTTCCACCTTCCTGGGCAGGGGCAGAGGAGGGGCAGGGACTGAGCTCTGCTCTGGGGGGACCAGGGACAGCAACCAGGGAATGGCTGGAGCTGTGTCAGGGCAGGCTCAGGTTGGATCTCAGGCAAAGGTTCTTCCCCCAGAGGCTGGTTGGGCACTGCCCAGGCTCCCCAGGGCAGTGGGCACAGCCCCAAGGCTGCCAGAGCTCCGGGAGGGTTTGGCTGATCCTCTGGGGCACAGGGGGTGACTCTTGGGGATGGGCCTGTGCAGGGCTGAGGGTTGGACTGGATGATCCTTGTGGGTCCTTTCCACCTCAGCATATTCTGGGATTTTAGGATTCTGTGACTTGCTCCCCTTATTAGGGCTGATGGTGTGAATTTAGTAACAGACACAAGGGTGTCCCTGAGGAGCAGAAGGCAACTTAAGTTGCACACACAAGACTGAAGCAGCTTTTGCAACACCTTCTCCTGCATGCTCCTCATTTGGTCACAAGCTGGACCCAATGATCTTGGAGGTCTTTTCCCACCTCAATAATTCTATAATTCTGTGGTTTCAAAAGTAGGTGAGATGGAACCCTCAGCAGAACTAAACCTTTAGCTGTACCAGGCAGGGGAGGTCAGAGGAATGGGCAGGGATGGCACAGGGGGAAAGAGGGGGAGACACACCTGAGATGGAGGGTACCCCACCCCCAGCAACAAGTGATGATCAGCTGCTGCTGCTGCTGTGAAATTGGGAGCCCTTCATTAGTGACCAAGGGCAGGAGCACAGGGACCCACAACCTGTTATCTTTTCCTCCCATTTGTTTCCCTTTCCCTCAGTATTTGGAATCTGTTGTGTCTGACTGAAGGGAATAACTGGCCCTCCAGAGCTCTTTTCCTGCAGAAATGTCATTTGAAATTGTTATTGCTTAGGTCAGGTTGTCTGGTAATCCTTATTCAGGGAATGGCTGAAGGAATTGGTGTCCTGGGACTCTGTCTGGGGCAATCACCTGATTTCAGGGAGATAACTCAGCTGTTAATTAGTGCTCAGTGCTAAATCCTCCTTAATATCCTTATCCTGACTGTCAGGACACATCCTATGTGCCACCACCATTCCTGTTGTGTATCACAGTGAAAGCAGGTGAATGAGAAGATGTTTTAGAGAGGGGAAACATGTTGGGATGATCAATATTATTGATCCTGGGTTTTGTGCCCTTTGTCCAATGGTTGTACTCAAAAGCAAGGGCCTGGCATCTCACCCAGTTATTTCCACTATTGGGATCTACCTGGAAAACTGATGACAGTATTCTAATTACTGTTTGCAAGGTATGAATTTATTTCATAAATTTTCAGGCTGCACTGAAAAAACACCTGATTTTTGTGCAAGATCTCCACAGTTCTTCTCCCCTCAGGAAATGTGGAGATCTTGGGAGTTCTTAGGACAGGTCACTGCTGATGGGAGCAGGTGACCCAGCAGTGCTGGATGGCACAGAGATCACTGATAACACATATGATTTTTCTGGACATGTTTGCCTGTATTTCCAGGACATTTCCCACAGGAAATGGAAAGAGAAGCAGCTACTTCCTCCTGGATTTGATCCTGCTTCACTTGAGCCATCTAAAGTCACCCTACACATTGCCATATTTATGCACCCAGTGATTCTTTCCCTTCCCAGCCCACACAACTAATTACACATATATTTATTCCTCATTTCACCCTGTTTTGTTGAAATTGCCTCCTGTGACATTGTCATTCTCCCACAGTCTAAAATCCTGCATTTTTTCCAGCAGCTCTATTTATTCCAAGATAGTTTTCTGTCAATCTCTATTTACAATGCTCGGGGATTTTTCAAAATATTTGATTAAGTTTTCAGTAAAGTTTGAAATGTTGGAGAGAATCAAAAGAGGCCAATATAATTTTCAGCAACACATAGAGAGCCCTCATCTGTTATTGTCATTATTACTCTTTGCATGGCTGCTTCTCATAAGAACCACCAAAATCCTGTATTTATTTTGACATGAAGTTACAGTAGAAATGGTTAAGAAAACAGAAATAGATTTGATAGACTTGGTGAGGAGAGCTGGAGAAATTGAGGGGAAGAGGCATTAAAACCCCTCATCTCAGATACATCTTTTAGGAATGTGAATAGTAAATCAGCATGCAGGGTGGTTGATTTTATATATATAGAGAGATAAAATTTATATATATATATAAAGTATATATATAGTACATATAAATCCATAAATATAAAAACATTATATATATAATTATCTATAATTTGGATATTGTATAATAATTTTATTTAAAATATACTTAAATATAATTTATTTATATATTCAACAAAGAGGCAATAATCTGTGGCTAACACAGAGGTCACCTTTGCTCTCAGTAATTTTATATAAAAATATTCCTATTAAGACAATAATAAAACATTGTTCATAATTAGGCTTAGATCTAGATATATCCAAAGCTGTGTAGTCATTCACAGAAATGAATTAGAGCATGGCATGGCAGTGAACACACTGGCCTGAAATTCTAGATATGTAGGAATTTTAGACTTTAGGATTTTTAGACTTTTAGATTTTTTTTTTGTCCAGTTCTTAAAAATCCTTATTTTTCAAAGATTTAGGCACTGGCAGTAGAACAACATGTCTGTGTTCAGATTTGCCCTCCTGAAAGTCACCATTCATGATTGCACAGAACTCTCACAGCACAGGGTTTATAGTTTTCAGGTTCCTTGGAAAGCTGGTCCCCTCCTGTGCCCAAGAGGAACATCCTGTGACCAGTTTTGTGCCCAAAATTGCTCAGAACGAAAGCTGGACCAACCCTAAGCCTGAGACCTTAAACAATTCCAGGAAACAGAAATTACAGATCAAGGGACTGGTCCCCCCTTCCCACTTGGTGCTCTGAATCAACCCAAACCATCAGATACCAGGCAATATAGACCAGGTGCAACCTCCAAACCTTCTGCTGAAGCTGCTACGTGGAAGAAGAGAAAAGCCAAGTTTGACTTTCCATTCTGTTAAATCTTTGTGTTTGTTTTATCCTCCAGCAAAGTTAAAGCCCAAAACTTCCCAAGGAGTCCGTATGGAATCCAAGGTCCAACTAGAAAAAGTCATCCAGCTTCTTCCAGTCACCCAGGTAAACAAGAAGAAAATCCCTGCCAAAATATATTTGGTGGAAAGACCCAGCTGCAGGATGAGGTCTGGTCCTTGCAGACCAACCTCTCCATCCTACACCCGACACAGAGACTTTTGGTCCCTGTAGCAAATCCACCAGTCAAAGGTGATTTCACAGGTCTGCAATTGCTTCAGCACTAATTCAAATGAGGCTCATTATCGAGGAGTGTGACAGCAGGGATGGAGCTTTGTCATGTCCCGTGGCTGTGGATGCAATCACAGTCTCATCAGCTGCAACTGCTTTGCCCCAGTCGTGCAGGAAATACCAGGGCAGGAGTTTACAGTCTGTGTGTCCCTGAGTAAAAAGCACTGTTTGCCCCTGTTCCTCCAGGAAACTGCACCAGCAGCAGCTCTAAATCAGCCAAACTGCCCATGGGTCACAGTGTCACCAGGGACAGATGCAGGAGCTGAGGAGGGACAGTGCCAGCAGAGCCACGGGGCTGAGGGATGTGAGATTCCACACTGACCCTTTTCTTAGCAAAGTGTGAGGAGCTTCAGAAAGACCATGAGAGCTTCTAGCACTGCCTTGTGCAGATCTGAATTAACCTGCCTGAGAGTGGTCAGTGCCCCTGGGACAGTGAGTGCACCTCGTGGGCAAAGCAGCCTGAGTGAAGGTGGAGCTTACAGCAAAGTTTAGGGGATCCAAGGAGTGAAGTGACTCCGGGGTCTCTCCTTGTGGAGCTGGACAACATTAAAAAGGGCTTTGCTTTCTTCATCACTGGAGTCTCCATGCCAAGATCAACATCACTAGTCTGATAGGAGTCCAGGGAAGAGCAACCTCATGGTTGCTGTCCAGGAACCACAGAATCCCAGAATCTGCTGAGTTGTAAGGGACCCACAAGGATCATCCAGTCCAACTCCTGGCCCTGCACAGGCCCATCCCCAAGAGTCACCCCCTGTGCCCCAGAGGATCAGCCAAACCCTCCTGGAGCTCTGGCAGCCTTGGGGCTGTGAGGATTTGTGTGTGGAGGATGGTCCAAGATCTTGGGCCAACTGCAGCAAAATGTGAGAGCACAGGGTGGCTCAGGAAAAGTGTTCAGCTAGAATTGAAGAGGAACAAGGAATTCTGCGTGGAATGGTCACAACATCACCTTCATGACCTGGGTTGGTTCCAGCAGACAAATTTGTCCTCTGAACTAAAAGATCACTGAGCCTGGGGAGAGTGGGGAGGAGCATGTAGAGGGGTTGTCATAGAGGAATAGAATCATGGAATTATGGAAAGGTTTGGGTTAGAAGGGAGACTAAAGATCATCCAGTTCCACCCCCTGCCATGGGCGGGGACACCTTCCACTAGACCCCATTGCTCCAAGCCCTGTCCAACCTGGCCTTGGACACTTCCAGGGATGGGGCAGCCACAGCTTCTCTGGGCAACCTGTGCCAGGGCCTCCTGACTCTACTAATATCTGATCTAAATCTGCCCTCCTTCAGCTTAAAGCCATTCCCCCTTGTCCATGCCCTTTGAAAAAAGTCCCTCTCCAACTGCATTGGAGCCTCTTTAGCTTCTGGAAGGTGCCATAATCCAGAGCCTTCTCTTCTCTGGATGGAATCATCAGCACTGAACTGAGGTGCTGAGTTTGGGACTGATGGGTGGCCCGAGGCAGCTCCTCTGTTGTATCATGCAACACAGAGATATTTGATGCACAGAGAATGATCTCCAGAGAACCAAAACACAGCAAACCACGGACAACATGGGCATGTTAATATTTGCCATGCACACACTGCAGAGTCATTGACCATCCAGACCTCTCTATTAATAGATTTCCTCTGTTCAGTGCTAATGGCATCTCCAAGCACCTGCTGTTACACAAATTGAAAGCACTGGAAGGCAACTTATCCATCAGAGGCTGTTTGGACATGAGCAGATGAACAGCAGCACTCACGTCCAGTGACAGCCATCCCAACAAACCCCTCCTCAGCTGAGCTTAGTTACCAATCTGGGTAAAATATATTAGAGCTCCTCAATGCTAAAACCCAGAAAGTAATCCTCTTCAACTAACAATGAAGGATTTTTCCCTAATTCTTGGTAACTCCTAAATAATTTCCAACCATTTTTGCCTTGATTTCAATTCACGGTGTATGAAAAAAAAATCAATTGCAGCTTAAGTCTTATTAAAGTATTATTGTATCTGAAGATGTGATTAAACTGAAGTGCACAAGACTGGATTTAATGGCCTTGCTCTAGTAATGCCAGTGGTTAATTAGAACCCCATGGGATATTGTGGTCCCTTCAGTCCCACCAGGAAATACCTGCACAGCGGGCTCTGATAAACAGTCTGAACATCAGTGATGTTCCTCACCCTTCAAACTGCCACCTGACTCTACTCATTCATGCACAGTGTCCCAGAAATCTTGGTTTCTTCCAAAAGATTTATTTCAGACTTCACAGTGTTACAGTTGTCACTTAAAAGTGCATGGTCAGAAATCCGAATCCTCAGTGGGATGCTCTTTTTTTCTGAAGGGGAAGAGAACACTGAAAAAGGTGCTGTCAACAGGGAACATGTTTTCTAGAAACCCTGAGCTCTTTGTGAGGCAAATAGGAGGCAGATTGTGGCCTCTGGGTACGAACAGCAGAAGGCAGAGCCTGCACAGCCACTGATCCCCCTGCAGGTCGAGCAGGAGTGGGCAGAGCCCTGCAGGGTGTTCTCCAGTTCATCTGCTCAGGGGTTTCAGAGCTCCAGAAGAGTTTGGACAATCCTCTCAGGCACAGGGGGTGACTCTTGAGGATGGGCCTGTGCAGGGCCAGGAGTTGGACTCAATGATCCTTGTGGGTCCCTCTAACTCAAATATTGTGTGATTCTCTGAAAACAGAAATCAGTGCACAGGGCAGGGGCTTCCCCAGGGTGGTCAGTAAGAAAGGCTGAAGAGGAAGTTTAGTCCTTCCTTCTCCTTTGTAGTCAAAGGCTGAGGACTCTCATGTTACAGATAAAATATTCTGTGAGCTGAAACACTGGGTTGAAAATCAGGTTCTACCTGAGTTCAGACAGAGACTACTCTCCAAAATCAGCATTTAAACAGGGACCTGCCTCTGCTGCTCTGGTTTTAGTTGAATTACACATCATGCAGTCAAAGGGACGAAGATGTGAATCAGTCCTATCATTTGGGACCAAAATAAGGTTGTACTCAAGTCCCCCTCCTGCTGCTCAACACTGGAGTCAAGTTCACCTCAACTTTCTGTGGGTTTCACATACGAAGTGTTAAGCTGGTTAAACTTTGATAAAATCTACATCTAAATAACAGCCTACTCTGAAGTAAGAAAACTAATGCTGATGCATGGAACTGAAAGGAGATTGACATTTGGAGGACATAAAATCTTTTGGGAAGACCTAAAATATCCCCTAAGTAGGTGAGCTCAGTGACCTGGATCTGTACTTTTAATACAGGAGTAGCCTATATTTGCTCCAAGTGTTTGCTGAAGAGGGGATGTTTTTTGGTGTATGGGTTTATTTTTAGTAGTTAAATGTGACCTTGGGAGAAGATCCTATAATAAGAACAACGGTTAAACTGGTCTGGGGTGAGTCACACCACAGGCTTTGATGCAGAGATGATGAACACAAATCATTCATCCCTGGTCATTTCTGGAAGGAACGGTCTCACATTCAATTTTCAGTTTGGGAGTCAAGTTGATACTTTCAAATAGGAGGAATTTCTTGATGGCAAAAAAATACTCCTTGTCCTGCAGGGTAATTAATCATCATTTCCACCACTGGGAAACAGATTCTTCAGGAATCCAAAATAGAAGAAAAGACCAGGGCAAGGCTAGGGGTTCCCCACTGCCTTGCCAAGTGCAGCTCAGATTGCATCTGCCACCACCTTGGAGTTTTTCAAATCAATCCCATAATAAGCTCCCTTATTTCTCAACTTTCCCCTTTCTAAAACAGTCCAGATAAATATGTAAAGAAAGGTCTGAACTTCCTCCCTCCTTTGGGGTGTTTCTTACCCTTAACAAACTCCACTGTGTCGGCACAACCCAGCTATGGGAGAAAGTGCAGCCTCAGTTGGAAAGACAAAAGGCTTATTTCTGTCTTACCACAACAATAATTCCCAGCCTTCCTTGGGAATAAATCTGAGTTACCACATGCATCACCCTGGCCATCTAAATCCATGTGGGGTTATGGAAAATGAATATTTGAATATTCTTCAGGCAAGAGATGAAATTAGTCACAAGATATTAAGTAAAATGATAATGTGCAATGATAAATGGGATGGTTTCCCAAAGGACATGGGGGAGGCTTTAATAAAATTCTCACTGGCTGGTATTAAATTTTCAGCTCAGTTGGCAGAGGCCAGGAAGCTGCACAGATCACTGGGTCCTGGAGCACCAGAGGCCTGGCCTGGTCCTCCTGGAGCTCAGCCTGGGTCTGCACACTGAGCCAAGCCACAAAACTCCTCTGGTACACACAGGGCTCTGAGGAGCACCTTCACCATCACTCACAGAGTATGGAATGGTTGGGGTTGGAAAGGACCTCAAAGCTCATCTCATTCACCCCCTGCCACGGGCAGGGACAACTCCACCAGCCCAGGTTGCTCAGGGCCACACCCAACCTTCAGAGAGACCCTTCACTGACACCATCCAACCATTCATTGCAAATGGCCTGGAAGATCCAGCTATCACCTTTCTTCTTTCCAGAGAAGCAATCTGAGAGTGGTTATCCCTTTTCTAAGACACAACCAAACATGCTGAAATGAGATTAGATCCACCAGAACTAGTTATTTCTTTTGGTGACATGTAGTGCTCTGCCACCAGGGCTGGTAAGTTTGGGACAGGTCACACTGCACCACATCTCTGGGCAGCCTTAGCAGCTCTGTTTTCAGTGCTGTCCAGGGATCTTGCCATTCTCCCCTGCTTTTCCCACATTTTTACTAGATCCAAGAATCTGCCCCTCTTTTCCTGTCTTTTCTTCAATAGCTCTTTGGTGGCTGCTGGAGGGAGGATGTGTTTTAGATAAAAAGAACAAAAATAACAACTCCTTCAATGTGTTACTTCAGTACAAGCTGGAAACATGACTAAAACATCTCTCTGGTGACCAGAGACAGGACCCCAGGGAATGGCTGGAGCTGTGTCAGAGCAGGCTCAGGTTGGATCTCAGCCAAAGGTTCTTCCCCCAGAGGCTGGTTGGGCACTGCCCAGGCTCCCCAGGGCAGTGGGCACAGCCCCAAGGCTGCCAGAGCTCCAGGAGGGTTTGAACAACGCTCTGAGGGACAGGGTGGGATTGTTGGGGTGTCTGTGGAGGGCCAGGGGTTGGACTGGATGATCCTTGTGGGTCCCTTCCAACTCAGGATGTTCTGGGATTCTGTAATCCCATGCTCAGAGTTTTGGGTGCCACGCAGAGAGTGAAAGTCAGCACTGCTCCAAGAGTTCCCTGGGATGTGAACAGAGAGGGGCCTGTGTGTCCATGAAGCTGAGCTGCTTGTT
This sequence comes from Pipra filicauda, assembly GCF_003945595.2. Taxonomy (NCBI): domain Eukaryota; kingdom Metazoa; phylum Chordata; class Aves; order Passeriformes; family Pipridae; genus Pipra; species Pipra filicauda. Next base: position 78,358 of record NW_024104995.1, on the reverse strand, counting down.
GGGACACCACAATGGCACTGGGAGGTGTGAGGTGTCTGTGTCAGCCTCCTGTTCCTTCACTCTGGTTGGTCACAGTGATGAAATGGTTGGGCAAGGACATAAAGCCCTGGAGCCTTCCCACATCAGCTTCCAGCTTCCCAGAGAAGCTGCAGCTGTCCCATCCCTGGAAGTGTCCAAGGCCAGGTTGGACGAGGCTTGGAGCAACCTGGGACAGTAGAAGGTGTCCCTGCCCGTGGGAGGGGGTGGAATGAGATGAGCTTTAAGGTCCCTTCCAACCCAAACCATTCCACAGTTCTATGATTATGACATCAGACACTTCCATGGGCAGCCCAGAGTGGGAATCCTGGTGCCCTGTGAATGAGACTTGTCTCCACAAGACAATTCAGGTTTTGGGTGTGATGAGTCTCACCCAAGTGACAGGAGACAAGGGTTTGGTAAAGAAACATCACACAGGGTTGAGTCCTGCAGTGCCTCTGGTTCCATCTTCAGAAAGGGTGCAGAATACTTTCGACCTTACACTGTTCCACCATGACTCCACTTCAAAATGGCCTTTAAATTGTTCACCAACTATCTGGAAAATTTCACCCTTCCAAGTTTTGACCTGGAGGAAAAATGCTGATGTTTTGATGTTTGTTACTAGAATACATTAGAAAAGTAAATCACTCCCTTAAAGGGATATTAAAGGGGAGAGTGGTTTCCCCCACATATTGAATGAACAGAAATTCTAAGTATCTTTAAATGTCAATAATATTATGCAATCATCTGTGTAGCTGACTTTAAAAAAATGAATTTATTTGTGCATTTGGTATAAATCCATCTCAAGATAATACAGCCAAGACATGTGCTGACATCTTGGTTCACTTTTGGGTTTATCTATGGAACGACTGACAAAACAGGACCTGAAAGGAATGATAAAGTGTTTCTTCTTTCCCCTCCTCGCCAGCCTTTTTTAGGTTTGCCCTCAGACTGCTTTTATCTTCAAAGTGTCCCAGAAATGCAGTGCAATGTCAGAACACAGGTAAACAAATCCAGCCAGGAGCCTGACTCACTTATTTATGGCTGGAATGTGCAGGTTTTGTACTGATGTTGGCAAGTCCTAACTGGAACAGTCTTGCTGATTCCAATGGCACTCAGGGAATCTCAGAATGAACTGTACAACTGGAACTTTAATACCAGTGTGGGAGAGCAGGGACATCATTCTGTCCTGGATCCCACGTGTCTGGGATGCCCTCATGGTTTAGTTGTATCTATGCCTGAATAGGAAATCATTTGCTCCAACAAACATCTTTTCCTAAGGCAGGCTGTGAGTCCAGGTGGACTGGGAGGCACATCTGAGCTGGGCCCAGCTCGGGCTCCTCAGCACAGCAGGGACAGGGAGCTCCTGGAAGGTGACTCTCCTACAGAGATGCCCAAGGGATGGAGCAGCTCTGGGAGCAGCAAAGGCTGAGGGAGCTGGGGCTGTTCAGCCTCCAGAGCAGAGCCTGAGAGGGGCCCTCCCCAGGGTGTGTCAGGGGCTGCAGGGAGGGGGCAGAGGATGGCCCAGGCTCTGCTCGGGGGGCCCAGCAATGGCATAGGAGGAACAGGCAGGAACTGATGCCCAGGAAGCTCCACCTGGACAGGAGGAAGAACTTCTTTGCTGGGCAGTGACCCAGCCCTGAACAGGCTGCACAGGGAGGGGGTGGAGTGTCCTCACTGGGGATATTCCAGACCCCTCTGGCCACAATCCTGTGCCACGTGCTCTGGGATGACAGGAAGGTTGGACCAGATGACCCACTGTGGTCCTTTCCAACCTGAACCATCCTGGGATTCTGTGATTCTGATCTGAAGATTCTATCATCTGAAGATATAACTTAATTTCAGGTCTTTCCTTAATAAGCAAATGTTATCCTTTATACTTCCATGCCTTTATGTTTGAGAAAACACAGAATAACTCTGTAGCTTTAGTGAGGCAAAATCTGCCACATCACAAACTGCCCCTCCCAGTGTGGTTCTTATTCTTGGGTCCTTCTAAACCAGCCCTTTAGTGAGGACTGTGTGGGGTTCCTTCCATTGTCTCTAGTCATCTGAAATGGAGGTGTCTTAAGCCAGTTTTTTGTGTTACTCTCACCATACAAGGAAAAAGAAGTATCTCCAGAAGACAGCATGGAAAGCCTTAGGATGTGATCTATCACCTTGTGGAGGTGCCCAGCTCCTGGTCACAGCAGGAGTCAGGAGGTGGCTCCAGTCTTGGATCCTGCTTATTGCAAAGACACCTTAAGCCTTGAGCTTAAGCCAGCATTTCCTTTCCTATGAAACAGGAATCAGAATAATCTCATTTCTTAGCTCACTTCTTAAAGAAATTCTGTGACCTCTGGGCAGGTGACATGGAGTCAGTGCAGGCATTTATTCCATATGGTGGAAGGGCCATAAAGGAGTGGTGACAGCTGCTGAAGATCTAAATGCAGGGGATCATTGTGTTTCTGGGACTCATAAAACAAATCTCTGCGTGGAAATTAAGAGACAAATTATGTCTCTCTGCTGAATCTCCAGGAGGAACAGATTTTGTGTACTGATTGCACTTTGATTTTGCTTGATTTCAAGAGTTTCAGGTAAATGGGATCTATTTATTTAAGTACGTTATAAATTTTTGGGAATGAGCTCAGTTTAGAGAGGGATCTAAATTTATCTGCAGTTGTAAGTACCTCTAAAATGCCCCAACAGAAACAATTTTCTTCTATATTTCCCAAACTCTGAGTTAAAAGCCTCAGAAGCTCTTTGGATGGACAATTTCCCCTGGAGTTAACATCACATAACTGTGTTGAGAGCTATCACAATTACTTATTAACCTGAAAGTGGGGAACAATTCTGGAAGCAAATAGCAAATCTCCCACAATAATCTGCTGACTATTCTCCTGCTGCAGTGGTTGGGAAAGTCCCCTTGAAAGCTAACACTGAATTCCAAACTCTGTGGCAAATGTGACTTTCAGCTTGTTGGACTCAACCTCTGGAGCTCCTGATAGGAAGGAAACATAATTAATGGGGAGTTAAAAGGGAGTGATAACAGCTCAAGTGGGATTAGTGGTGTGAGCTTTCACCCTCAGTTCTCCATGGTCATCCTAGAAAATAATCCATTATTGGAGCAAAAGACATGATACAGGGGATCCAAATATTTCACTGGAATGATAAGATTTGGAGGCTGCTATGAAGAAACATCTAAAGGAATATCTACCAAAATTGCTGTGGGAATGGCTGTCCAGTGATGTTGAGCATCCCAAGAGCTCTGAGTCTTCAGGACTTTCTCAGCTTCCAAAGGACAAGGTGTTTTCTCCCACAGAGGTGACTGAGAATCTTCTAATTAAAAAGAGGAGGAATAAAAATGTTATGGAGTCATAAACCTTGCAACTACAGATCTGAGAGCTGGGATACCAAGGGGAGAGACACCAGGCACAGCTTAAACTCCTGTGTGCTAGAAGATTCACCCAAGATGAACAGATTGATCACTTTATTAGATACTTCCATGACTTTATTAACCAGTTCTGCCTTTACAGAAGACCTTAAAAACCCACCAGCCTCTCAAACTCAAAGTCCTGCAGAGGCCACTTGCCAGAACAAGGTCTTGCTTTGCCCACGTGGGTGACAGGAGGGAAATGACCTGAAATGTCACACTCAGAGCTTTTCCCAAAGCCCCAGTGCTTGTGCTCACCAGGAGAAGGAAGGACAGGAAGGTTGGAATTATGCCTATTTCACTGTTTCTTGCCCAAGTTTTGTTGGGAGAAGCCAGGAGGGAAGGAGGGAGGAGAGGGATGGTGGTCCAGCTGCTTTTAAAGGCCTTCACATGTCTTTGGAGTACACAAAGGAAAAATCAAGATTATTCTGGATAAATCTAAATGAATTAACAACAAGCAGCACATGATGACCCCGGGCTGTGTGAGGAGGTGGATTAACAAGAGCTGGTGGAAATAGTTTCCATCTTTGCTCTTTCCTCTTGACAAACATCTGCCAGCAGGAGCCAGGTCCTGCCTGTGCCTCCAGGGGAGGGGATGAAAAGAGGATTTCCTGTTGCAAAACCTTCTGTCAGGGAATGAAAGGACCTTCCATCCCATTTTCCTGAGCAGGCTGTGGTCTCTTCTATAGGATCTGAGGGATGAAGGTGCCCTCTGTCCTGGCCTTGCCCTGCTGGGAAGTTGAGCATTTCGGTTGTTTGCAGGTAACACCTTGAGATGCCTCCAAACCTGAGCACCCACTGCTGAGGTTCATTGGAAATATCCACCCAACTGCACCCACTGACACTGGAACATCCTTCCCTGCCCATTTGTCCTGAATTTTGGAAGAACCAAGCTCAGGGGGTTTTTCAGACTCCTCCAGAGACTGCAAGGTGCTGCCTCCCCCAGAGAGCCTGTTGGGACCCCGTGTTGTGACACCTCAACCACAGCTCCTATCACCTGCACAAATACCCTTCCAATTTATCCTGAATGCAGTTGTTTTTTCTTCTTTTGAACTCCACTGCCAGCTGGAGTTCAAAAGGAGATGCCTTCCAAAAGCACAGGAGGGGTGTGCTGGGTAACCAAAGCCCCCCCATTTCTCGGTCCCCGCTGTCACAATTTAATCCCAGTGGTAGCTCTGCCCCCCACAGCCACCCAAGGGCTGGGGAAGAGATTTGGAAGGGTAAAAGCAAGAAAACTGGTGGCTAAAGACAGTTCAATAAAAGAAATAAAATAAAGAACTCAATTGTAATGAAAAGGAAAATAATGAAGAGAGAGAATTAAAACCCAAAAGAAGACAATTGCTCACCAGCACCCAACAGATGCCCAGCCAGCCCTTGAGCAGGACCCTCCAAATCAACCTCCTCCTCAGTTTTATTGCTGAACAGGCCCTCATAATAAATATCAAGAGCTGGAACAGGGACTCACCATACCTGGAAATGTTCAAAAAGCATGTGGATGTGGCACTTGAGGACATGGTGTCATGGCAGTGCTGGAAGATGATTGGACTTGATGATCTTAAAGGTCTTTTCCAGCATTAAGGATTCTGTTAACCCCTGTGGTCTGGGCCATCCCTGGGGGCAGTTGGGCTCCCCTGTCCCACCTGTGCCCCCCCAGCTCCCTGTGCCCCCCGGGCTGGTCCTGGCAGGGCCGTGTGAGGAGCAGAGCAGCCCTTGGCTGTGTCACAGGGACTGAGCCATCCCAGTGTGCCCAGCACTGCTCCAGCACAGCCCCAAACACAGCCCAGACCCGCTGGGGGGGAACATCAGCTCTGCCCCAGCCCACACACCCACCTCCCCCAGGAACACTGTGACACTGCCCAGGAGCTCCCCCACGTGCCTTTGGAGCAAAGGTTTCAGATCTGGGCTCTGAGACACAGCCCAGAGCATCCACCTGGGCCCTCTTGCAGTGCAGCATCAGTACATGGAATTGTGGGGACAAGGAGCAGTTAATTGGCTGAGATAGGGTTGTTTCATATCCTTCTTTCAGAGTCTGTGTGTTGAGTTCCTGCCTCTCACCCAGTGTGAGCCACCTTTGCCTGATGCTTGTGGGAGAATCTCTTTCTTCCAGACACAACCCAACAGCCTCTCCTGTCCAGCAGTGGTTGCTGGTGGGATGGATTTTTCTTTTCAAATTAGTCCAAGTCTCATGAAATGGAATGAGAAAAAAAAAGTGAAATTACTACAGAATTATCTGTAGCAATATCCAATTGCTAGAAATCAAATCCTTACCCAATAGGATGGTGTAGTGTCTGATTGACTACAGGCACAGCTGGTATAGCAGGGCATAAACCTACAGCACTATATAATAATAATAATAATAAAAATAACAACAATATTTTGCATTATTCTGTCTGTTATTACATATACTAATGAGGATTTGCAGTTACACAAATGGAACATGTTCTCTACTAAGTATATTACTCCTAGATTCTCTAATAAATCAATGTTTTATGCAAGCAAAAACCTAAAGTTAATGTTAGAAAAAGTGCATTATCATCCCCAGCAGCTCCCAAACCCCTGCAATGCAGCTTTTATTATTTCTGTAAAAGAGAAAAAGGAAATCAATAGAGATCCCTTGGGCGTAATCCTCAGCAAGATTAGCACTCTGTCACCCTCTGCTATAATCTCCTGGAAAGCAAAAAGGAGAAGGGGGAGGGGGAAGGAGAAAAGGAAAGAAGTCACAGGGAAGCCAAGAAATGGGAATTTGTTGAGGGTGTTCACTGTCCTTCTAAAGCAGAATATTTCAGAGGTGACTCTGGTCTTCTCACCTCGAGGCTGAGAAATGCTGGAGATGTTTTACACAGCTGTTGAAATCTTTAGGTTTGAATTAGAGGAGAAACCTTCCAAATTTGCCTGGAGTAAAGTTCCCTGATCTAAGAGGTGGTTTTAGGAGCTAAATCTAGAACTCAGCCCAAGCCCAGCAATGCTGAGTGTTGTAGAGCCTGAGTTTGGGAGTCTTGGCCCTTGGACCAACGGCCTGGAGCTGTGTCAGGGCAGGCTCAGGTTGGATCTCAGCCAAAGGTTCTTCCCCCAGAGGCTGGTTGGGCACTGCCCAGGCTCCCCAGGGCAGTGGGCACAGCCCCAAGGCTGCCAGAGCTCCAGGAGGGTTTGGCTGATCCTCTGGGGCACAGGGGGTGACTTTGGGGATGGGCCTGTGCAAGGCCAGGGGTTGGACTGGATGATCCTTGTGGGTCCCTTCCAGCTCAGCACATTCTGGGATTCTGTGGAGCCCTGGAAGCAGGGTGGGAGCCAGTGGAGAGCCAGTGGGGGGCTCCTGGAGATACAGGGAGGGCATTTCAGGTGACATCTCAGAACTGCCTCTGGAAAATTCAGGAGCAATATTGCAAGTTCTGAATAATGGATTGAGAACAAACAAAAGTGTGTGTGCAGGGGAGAACATGCTCTGTCACATCAGTCTGTTATTTCCTGCCCCTCTGCAGTCACACATCAGTTAAATTCACAGATGAGCTGCATGGAGGGGCAACCCAAACAGGAGAAATAATAGAAAAGGCTCAAGAGAGGCCAGAAACATGGGCAGAAAAGGAGCAAAGAAGTTTGGAATCACAAAAATAATTCATTGGGAGTAATCATACAGAATCCCATAATGTGCTGAGCTGGAAGGGACCCACAGGGATCATCGAGTCCAACTGCTGGCCCTGCACAGGACCACCCCCTAGAGTCAAGTGTCAGTTCAGGTGAAAATTCAAGTGTCCTGAGACATCGTGGCAGGGCAGAGGGGTGGGGGCAGAGCACCATGGGCAGAGCTGGAATCACTGAGGGACAGAGCACGTGGAGGACAGACCACGGCACCACTTGCATCTTGTCCAGCACATCATTCCCAGCTTCTCACATTTAGGTGCCCACAAAGCCAAGTTTTGTTGCTGGGGAAGTTCCCTTTTCCAAACTGTGGTTCCTAGAAAGCAGAGGAAGTGCAGGAGCAGAGCACCAAGCTGGAGTTTAAACAAACAATTCAGCAGCTGCTTTCTCCTGAGCCAGCTGAGATCCTGCAGAAGTGCTGTGCCATTTAGCCCTGTGTGCCTAATGAAACCATCCTTGGCTGGCACTGAGCTCCACCTGACAGCAGAGAGCCAGGAGTTTTAACACAATTCCTGATTTCAATGCATAATTTATGGAGAAAAATGGAAATGAACCTCCAATTTTTCCTTGCAGTCCCTCTCCCGTGAGCTTTCCTTCGCTTACTGCTCTGGAAGTGGCCTCACAATAAACCCAGGGAATCTGTGCTGTGAATAAACTGTGTACTGCAGGGAACTTTCAGATCTCTGAAGCTGCTTTTCCTGAAGTTCCCATTTCCCTTGACAAAGGAAAACCAGGTAGAGAAAACTGAGGATACTTCATGAGGAATTTGCATTCTTGAGACCTTCACAGTCACACTCAGCACATAACTTGTACTTTCAGGTAATCATTAATCCAAGCCTAAAACTTCCTTCCACTGGTAGAATAAAGTTACTCCAGGGCTTACAGCTGACTAATAGCATTTAATAAGCATGACTCTTATTGTTATATGGAACTCATTTGCTCCATATAATAATGGTTTAATGGAAAATTTGTTTTTGCTTCCAATGCCTCCGTGCTAAAGATGGAGCTCAAGGCTTAACACACTCTAAGATTTGCTGATGCAACAGAAAATAGGTTCCATTTGAGATCTGAATTGCTAAAGAGAAGCTTCTTTCTCTTCAATGACTGTACAGAAGAATAAACTCCTGACTATTAAACAGCCTAATGTAGGAGTAAAACCTCTTGTAATTTTTGCTCCAGATCTGTGGAATTCCCCAGACCAAGAAACCCTATTTATTAAGCTCCTGACACTGGGATTCTGGCCTCCTTACATAAAACTAGCAGTAAAGTCTTCCAAAATCTCATTAAAAGATTAGCCTCCTATCACAGGCAGCTGGGACATTGCAGAGGAGTGTGCTGAGCTCCCAGTAGGAGAAGGTGGAGTAAAACCTGGGCAAAACTCTGCTCTCAGCACATTCCTTCAATAAATCCTGCACAGCCAGGAAGGATGAGGCTCAGAAGGGACAAACATCACCAAATATTAGCTGTCTAAAAACCAGGAGTTGATGTTCTCCCTCCAGCCTCCTCCAAGTGCCAATTCTGATTTAGATAAATGGCCCATTTTTATCTCCTGACTGAAGAAGGCACCTTGGAACATCTGGGAACTTGGGCACATCAGGCAGATTCCTAAAGTTCGGTGGTGATCAGCCAGATCCTGGTCCCTGTCCTTCCCTGCACAGCTGTAGCTACCTCAGGGGCATTTTGTCTTAGTTTTTTGTCTAGAAAAGCCTCCAGGGATGGAGGAACTCTGGATCTTATTGGTCATGGAAGGTTTATTTAGACCTTATTTAGGTCCTTTCAGTACCTAAAGGGGCTGGAAGGGGCTTTTCACAAGGGCATAGATGGACAGGCCAAGGGGGAAAGGCCTTGAGCTGAAGGGGCCAGGGTTAGATGGGATACTGGGAAGAAGTTCTTCCCTAGGGTGGGGAGGCCCTGGCACAGGTTGCCCAGAGAAGCTGTGGCTGCCCCATCCCTGGAAGTGTCCAAGGCCAGGTTGGAGCAACCTGGGATAGTGGAAGTTGGAATTGGATGAGCTTTAAAGTCCCTTCCAACCTAAACCATCCTGGGATTTTATGTTGCTTCCCTGAGCTGTTTTCCTCTGTCTGCCTGGGCTCAGCTATTAAAGAAACTATTTATTAGATCTGTCAGCTCAGCTCAGCTCAGCTGATATGTGTGCTCCCTTTTATGTTCAGTGTATTCAGTGGTGTCTGAATTCCTGATTTCTTTGTGGAATGAAAGCAAATTTTCTCGAATCCAGAAATTATTCAACTCTCATATTCCCAGCTTGCTCTTCCTTCATAGCTGAGTGGTTTAAATGCAGAGGCAGAGCTGTGCTGTCTCATTGTGGCTGTTTGCACACAGCTGCTGCTTCAGAACTGCACAGGAACAAGTGGGTTTGGAACTGAACTGTGGTACCTCGAGTTCAGCAATGAATTTTTATGCCTGTTCAAACACTAGATGTGTTTGAAACTCGTGTAGTTTCCCGTGCCAATACTCAAACCCAAATTCTTAAAAGTAAAAGGCAGGTGACAAGAACACCTGGAAAACTAAGGAAAAATGAGTGCAGCCAAAGAATTTTAATTTAACAGTTGAAATAAATACCTGCAGGCTCTTTCTTGTTGGCTGTCATTGCTCCCTGAGCCAAGTGCCAGCATGGCTTTCATCTGCTTGGTCTGAAAAGGACTGGAATTTCTCTTGGGACATGTGGTCACATTTCCAAACATACAAAGTTTTCCATGAATTTAAAGTTGGCTTGGGCAGCTTTTGAAGCTTATGTAAGACAATAAACCTATTGTATTTTCCTTATTCTTAGCTATTGCAGTACCTAAACTTTATTAACCACATAATTCCAGCAGCATCCATATTATTTCTTCTTCTTGGTAGGATGAACCACTGTTTTGTTAAGAAACCTCAAACTCTTCAGATAATTCCCAAAGCTTTCATATATAACAAGATTCATACAGAAGTGAGCTTTACTCAGTGCAGCATGTCCTGGTTTTTTATCAGATCATGACAAAGTTGCTCTGAGTTCCCTCAGTGACCACTGGGACACAGCAGACAGGGTGAGTAGTTGGAGGATTTTATTAAGAAGAGACATGAAAAGGGACATTTATGTGCCAGGTAGCTTGTTCCAGTGGAGGGGACACCAAAAGACTTCAGATAAATCTTATAAGACAAGCTTATCTCAAGATAACCTTAAGGGGATACCCTCAAACTGCTTCTCCTTTGTGAACCAGTGGCAAGTTACTCAAGTTTAACTTGTTCTTGCTCCTGGTAATTCTCTGCCATACCAAAAAAAGGACAACACAAGGAAACCACCAAGTACATGTCAGAAGGTTTAGCTAAAATCTTTCCAAATTCTTATTCTGCACTCCTGATGGAGCAAGACTGGGAAGGTTCTTAAAATCCCTGGTGGGGAGGCAGTTGGGTAATTGCTGCCTGATGTGGGACTAATCCTGGCAAAATTGCCTTGTTTCTCCCCTCTATTGGAGCTGATATTGGCCAAGTAAATGCTGCACTGGCACTTCTAGTCAAGAAGTACTATTTTTTATCCTGAGCTTCATAACCTGCCTGTGAATCAAATCTCATCCTACTAAAGAGCTCAGACAAAAACAGTTCATAGCATAGAAGCTTCAGGCCTCCGGGCCCACATCACCAATTTTACTTGCATTCACATTTGGCCTGGACCTGGAAGGGTCGAAGAAAACAGCTGTTCATGTGACTGAACATCTGGCTCAGGTCCCTTGTGCTGGATGAACGTCCTCAGCCTGCTCAGAGCTGTGCAAGGGCATCTCTTCCCCTGTGGGATCCTCCTCACACCTCCAGGACCACCAAGACCAAGGGCAAAATTTTGCCCTCCTGGAGGTGGCTGTGGCTCCAGGACTCATGATTCGTGCCTGAACATTTCCATTCCTTCTGGTTAAAACATTTGCAGACAAACTTTGCGTCTCCAACTCTTCCCCCAAGGGATGGGGCTCCTCTTACTTTTGCTCTGCCACACCCCTGTCCCTTCAAATTAATGAGTTATAGGCAGAGAAAACTACCTTCATTCCTACATCCTCAGTAGGGCTGATCTACCCAAAGATTCTTGGGGTTCTGCAGCCTGGCTGATGGAAAATATCTGGGGAGATAAAGGACCTGCCAGTCTCTGGGAAATGACAGCTATGGGGTCATTCTCTGGGTTAGAGACGTGAAGATGAGAGAGCAAAAATACAGAAGTGTGCGAAACCAGGGAGGGGAGGAGAGAATCTGAATTATTTTCTTGTCCTTATTCTTATTCTTTGCAGTCTGCATAACTTCACCCTCCATTTTTTCCCTCTGTGTAAAACTCTCCATCAGTCAAGTGCCTTCATAACCCCAAGTCACAGACCTATAAAACCACAGTGGTTTGGTTTGGGTTGGGAAGGACCTTAAAGCCCACCCAGTTCCACCCTCTTCCATGGGCAAGAACACCTTCCACTGGCCCAGGTTGCTCCAAACCCTGTCCAACCTGGCCTTGGACACTCCCAGGGATGGGGCAGCCACAGCTTCTCTGGGCAACCTGTGCCAGGGCCTCCCCACCCTCACAGAGGAGAATTTTTTCCATATGTGTCACCTAAATTTCCCTTCTTTCAGTCTGAATCCACTCCACCTTGTCCTGTCACTCTAGTTCCTGATGACCAGCCCCCCTGTCATCTGCTGTCATCTGCTGTGGTCAGAAGCCCCCCTGTAGCCTCTTCAGATCCTGGAAGGTGCTCTGAGGTCTCCACACAACCTTCTCTTCTCCAGGCTGAACAGCCCCAACTCAGCCTGTCTGTTGAGTTTTTCATCAACAAAGTCATGTGTTGCCCTATCAATGAGCCTTTGTACACAGATAATCAGCAGTGAGGTCATGGAAGACAAATTAACTGGCAGCCTTGATCCCCCAAGGACACCCAGCCCTGTGTCTCTGCAGGCTCTGCCAAGGGAGCACCTTCATTGTGGCACCTTGCAGAGGTGCAAAGCTCCTGCTGGCCACAGATGGGTGCAGGGCCCCTGTGCTGGAGGCAGAGGGAGGTGAAGGGAAGGGCTGGGGCTGGCCCAGCACGGGGGAGGAAATGTCCCCCAGACGGTGCAGGATCCCAGCAGGGAAGGGAGACTCCCCAGGAACAGCTTTTCCTCCAGAAATGTAGATATCTTCAAACTGAGGAATGTACCAGTGTCAACACGCTCTTAATTGGGAAACGTGGTTTGGTACCTCCATGGAATTCCTAGTCAGGAGTCAGAGGGAAGCAGAACTGAGGCTGGAGGAGGGAATGTTCCCTGAGCCTTGAGGTGAGGGAGTTCTCCTGCTGTGCAGACACAGAGGTGAGTCCTGCAGGTCCAAGCACAGCTGCTCCATCCCAGCAGGAAAGCTGCTGCTCAGGCTGCCTGGCTGGAAGCCTTTGAGATACTTGAAGATGTTTTTGCTCTCCAGCTGCTTGTTGGGTTGTGGTCACCCCTCCCAGATACAAGAAGAGCCCCAGCTGGCACCAACCACCCCTCCACCATGTCCTCCATCCTCAAACTCTTGGTTTTAACCCTGCCCCAGGAGCATTTCTGGGCCAGTTAAGGGAAGGACAGAGTCTGGTCTGACTGGCTCTCATGGAAATGAGCAGAGAAAGCTTGGTTCTGCAGGGAATAAGGGCTAAACTTCCTTTATACATCTGATTAGACAAACTGGTTGCAGAGGGAGCAGTTTATTACAGAAATCCTCGCTCCATGGTTTCAGCTCATACCTGCACACCAGTGTCTGCGTGCTCAGGGTAATTCTTTTGATCATTTTATGGACAGATTTAATATAAAGCAGCCTCATTTTTTAAGCATAACACTGATTTTTCCAAAATTTGTTGTTTGGGGACTTTTTTCATTATTATGTACAAGTAAATCACTTGGCTTTGCCTGGTGCACTTTCAGCTTCCAAGAAGTGTTTAAAATATTAGTATGAAGTGATATGTCAGGTAAATGATTGGTGTTACTTCTGGGATTAATTATCCAGGGTTCCTTTGCTTGCCATCTCCTGCTCAGCTCCATGACTTCTCTATTATCTGCTGGAAATACCAACCTAAGAGAGCTCTGGACTTAATTATTTGTTTTCAAGTCTTGCAGAAATGACACTCTTGTCATCTGCTGTGGTCAGAAATGGCTGCAGAACACAATTAGACCATGCTGGTGAGTTCACACCCTTTCCAAAGCCCAGCACTGAGGATTTAAAGGGAAGCTGTTTTCCATTGCTCCAGGGTACTTGACCCAGCATGGGTTTAGTTTTATCCTACTGGCAGCACTAAGCTTTATCTAAGACAAAACCTTTGATGTTCCTTTGTCCCACAAAACAGTAACATAAATATTCAATCACAGAATTGCTGAGGCACCTCTGGAGACCTTCCAGTTCCAACTCCTTTCTCAGAGCAGGATCAGCTGGAGCAGGTTGTCCAGGACCATGGGCAGATGGGTTTTCAATATCCACAAGGATGGAGACTCCACAACCTGTCTGACCCACTGCAGTGTTCAGACACACTCATAGTAAAGGAAGTTTTTTCTAGTTTTTTAAATGGAATTCCTTGTATTTCAGTTTGTGCCCATTTCCTTTGTCCTTTTACTGGGTAACAGAGAGAATTCCAGAATCCCAGAACATGCTGAGCTGGAAGGGACCCACAAGGATCATCGAGCCCAATCCCTGGCCCTGCACAGGCCCATCCCCAAGAGTCACCCCCTGTGCCCCAGAGGATCAGCCAAACCCTCCTGCAGCTCTGGCAGCCTTGGGGCTGTGCCCACTGCCCTGGGGAGCCTGGGCAGTGCCCAACCAGCCTCTGGGGGAAGGCTCTGGCTGTGTCTTTACCCCCTCCCATCAGGCAGGTGCACATTGATAAGACGCCCCCGAGGCTCCTCCAGGCTGAACACTCCCAGATTTGTCCCAGCAAGCAGGAATCCCACCCAGCCTCAGCACTGCACCCCTCTGTGTCAGAAGGGAGAGCAATCCCTGCCAGCCTCTTTGGAGGCTGAGGACGAGGAGCTCGAAACGGGTCCATTTGGGAAAATTGTTCAGCCTTCTCAGTTTACATTTCCCTGCATTTGCAATGCCAGGTTTGTTTTACTCCAGCTTAGTATTCCAGAAATATTACCATTTATGCAACCAAATTTCTTTGATCTCAACCAGCTCACAAAAGCTTTCAAGACTCTTTGCCTTGGCTGCTGCAACTCCCACTCACAGGCTGCAAAGTCTGGACATGCAGCTTTTCTCAGGGTGTGACTGCAGTTCCCTCCCTGCTGGTCCTTCACCTGCCCCTCTGAGGGAAAACACCAACACAGGGCTTTCTGTCCCTGAAAATGTGTGTTCCTGGAGGCACCACAGCCTGGTTAAACAGCTACAACTTCTGAGTGTTGCTCACCACAGGAATTGCAATTTTTCAGGGAGGAGCTGTGTGTGTTTAATGAAACCCCCCGAAGAGATTTGGGGTCATTGCACAGAATGAGTGAGTTCAAACCTGAGAATAAAAGGATTAATTCACCGAGGAGGAAGTCAGAACCTCTCACTGGGAGACAGGGACCTGCATTACCCCTAGAGTGCTAATTACACTGGTATAATGAGCTTGTCAAAGCACTGGGGGGAGACAGATTTTCAAAGGCCAGGGTGGGCCAAGGTCAAACATCCTGAGCCAGGTACTTTGCCCAGGAGTTATAAGAAAATACAGTTATATAAATATAGTCATAGAGACCTGAACCAGGGGCTTGCACAGAAGCTACAGTTCATCAGGAATTGGCCCTGATTGTACTGATGGTGTCACGTGGCTGCACTGGAATTAACTGTGCTCTGATGGATGGAAATGGAAATTCAGCACCTGGTCACTGCATTAATTCCATGTTTGAGATCTACTTGGTGGCATGTAGGAAAAAGAAAAATATGCAAGGAGATTCATCTGACCATTTAATTCTTTCATTCTAAGTCATATCCTCCTGTCCCCAGTGGCTGTCAGCTGGCACCAAGGTGGGATCACAGCCCCAGCAGGTCAAGGTTAAGGCTGTGTAGGAAGGAAGCTGAGATCTGACATCTGCTGCCTTCGAGGGGTGTCCAGTTCAACAGGAGCTCTAATGCACAACCTGTGTCTCACTTGGGCTGCATTTGGGAGCTGGGAGCGCACTGGCCATGTTTTACCATCTCAAATTTATGAGACAAGTCCCCACAGAACCATCTCACGGTGTTTTGATTAAATCCTCTCAGTTCAAGCACATCTCCTATTGGGTCATTGCAGGGAATTTAAAGCTCTGGGTCATGGCAGCTGCAGGGCAAATATGAGCATCCAAAAAATATTAAAGCAAGAGCAAGGAAACTCTGAATGTTTTATTACTTTCTATGAGCTGAACAACTGAAATGGAAAAGTGACCTCAGACTTCTGGGTTGACCAAAGGACAAAGAAACATCTATATGCAGACACACCAGTGTAAGTAGGGCATGATCTGCTGAGACACACAATTCCTGTTTTCTAAACATTTATTAATACTGGCAATGAAGAAATTTCAGCAGAAGAGGTGTGACCTGTCCTTCTTCCAGGACCTATCCTAGACATGATGTCATCAGATTTCAAATCAGAACTTAACAAGTCTGGGGAATAACAAGAACAGTTCATGTGGGAAGGTATAAAAATGTAAATAAATAAAGTACCGATGTTAATGGACCAGCAATACCAACAGCAGTGTCCAGCAGAGGCCATGGGGCTGAGACTGCCAGTGAGTCCCACACGTGCTGAGCTCAGAACTGGGGCTTTGAACACTGTGGTTCAAGTCCCTTTGACTTAATGCTCGTGAAGGTTTGATTTCTACCTTTTGGGGTCCTTTCTCAGCCTGATACTTAAGCAGATGTTTAAATACAACCCAGCACTTTTCTGAGTAAACCCTACTTTTAAGAGAGAGCCTTTCTGCTGTCACTTCACCTCTCCAGATGATGCCCAATTAATTGTGTGAAAAACCCAGTCGTTTGCAAATTAGTGTCTGACACCTCAACAGGAAAATAGGAATATGGACAATGAGCAAAACAAGATGGAAAACATTCTGCAAACTAATCATCAGGTAATTCTGGGGTCTATTTTGCTGCAACAAAGCACTTTATATGCCAAGATATGCTTTAGCAATAATGAGACTGTATGAGCCCCATAATATATTTCCAGTTCAGACTTCTCCCCTGGACAGCAGGGAGCCAGAATATCACCCAGCTCAGTGAGACTGGAGGTGCTGAATATTCATTCAGTTCCATCTACTACTGCTGACTCTGATCTCTGTTCAAATGCTTCAAGTCTAATTTTAATTAATAAGAATTGTTACTTAATATTCAGCCTGAAATGTCGCTGTGTTTCTCTCTTTTTGGAGATAGCTGGATATTCACTGCCCTCCCTGAATTTGCATTAATCCATGAGAAGTTTTTCTCATGAGGTGAGGGTGGATGTGTGTAAGGAGTGTCAGGAAGGTGGTGGAGCTGCCTCAGGAAGGCGTGGAAGTGTCCTCTATTTTCTCTCTTCAGCAGCCCAAGAGCTCCCAGGGCATCTCCTGGAATATCTGCACAGGATTTCTGCCACCTGTGGCAAACAGAGAGTGACAATCTCTAATAGAAGGTGAAGGAAGGAGGCTGGAAGGGTTTCCACAGTGACTGGGCCATCACCAGAGCCCGTGGGTGGACATGAGATACGTGACATTGTGAAGAGCTTCCACCACTGTGAATCTCAGGTGGTTGTGCCTCTGTTTAGGCAGGACCAGTACAGGGGACAGGGAAACTGCTGGGCAAAATAAAGGCTCTTGTTTGCTGCATCTCCTCACACTTGAGTTCAGCTCCACTGTGCAGAAAGGAAAGGTTGGCAGGGAAAAAGAATCTCTCAGAGGAGTAATTTGGTGTTTAGGAAATTCACCTGAGTGGGTTGGGGGTGAGGAGGGGTTAGGACATGGCCTAAGCCAGGCCCCGTCCTGGAGGAGGAAAAGTCTGGGTCAGGACTGACTGGAAAGGGTCATGGCAAGCAAGAACATCTTTTTACTGTCTCCTGTAAAGGCTTCAGGAGAGGTAATCCTGGAGGAGCTCCAGGATCTGAAATCACCAGACCTGACTCCAACAGGACTTGGCTTCCTGTCCAAACAGGGGCAAGGAACAGCTGAGGAGCCCCGTGGTGGATAATTATCAAACCAAGTGCCCGGGGCAAATGTTCTCTTGGAGCTGCCTCAGTTCCTGGGAGTTGGCTCGGGAAGGTCCCAGGGTGTGACCCAGAAATGTGTCCCATGTGTGGCCCAGGCACAGGGGCAGGTGGAGCTTACATAACCTTCCCAAAGTAGGGTGGAAATAGGATATGAATGGAAATAGGATATGAATGGACACACAACATAGACAGAAAGCACAAGAATGCCATGGAATGTGTGCTACTGGACTAAGGGGTGGCTCTCAGGATTCCCTAATTGCCATTTTGGTCCCAGTGTGCAGGAGTTGGAATGGGAATGACCTTTCCTTCCTCAGCCCTGAGTCTGTGCTGCTCTCTGTTACCCTGCATTAGGTGTTTTGCATGGAAATTGTCCATAGAATCATTTCCTGGGAAGCTTTGTCTTGGCTATCCTAATAAAAATGCACCATCTGCAAGGGTTGTGATGAGTCAGTGAGGGGGAATGGGCTCAGCTGGGGCCAGAGCAGCTCCACCTGGGAATGTGCTATCCCAGGAGTGAGAATGAGCTCTCTCTGCATGAAATCCCAGCCTTTCCAGCTGGGGGAAGTGATAACAGTGTCTATTGACAGCCTGTCTCATGAAACATGATTTGTTATTCCTTCTAGTTCTGTAAACCTGGATAACAGCTACACCTTGGTCAATAAAGCCTGACGTTTACCTCAATGACTGTCAATATTTATGCCATTATAGGATGATTCAGGGGTCAATAATCCTGGGTTCTTAGGAAGCAGAAAGCTTTAGGTCTGAAATCAAGCAAGACCTTCACAACAGCTCTGTGAGCACCAAACCCTGCAGGAGGCTCTGTAATGTAATATAGATAACAGAGACTGTGCTCTGCAAATTCCCTTTTTCACAGAATCATGGGATCATTAAGGTGAGGAAACACTTCCAAGATCATCAAGTC
This sequence comes from Pipra filicauda, assembly GCF_003945595.2. NCBI lineage: Eukaryota > Metazoa > Chordata > Aves > Passeriformes > Pipridae > Pipra > Pipra filicauda. Next base: position 60,228 of record NW_024104995.1, on the reverse strand, counting down.
CAACCCTTTAATCAATACCCCCACTAGACCATATCTAGTGACATGTCTACTTGGTTTTTAAACACCTCCAGGGGTGGGCACTCCAAACCTCCCTGGGCAGCCCCTGCCAAAGTCTGACCACCCTTTCCAGGAAGAAATTCCTCCTGATGTCCAACCTGAGCCTCCCCTGGCACAGCTGGAGGCCGTTCCCTCTCCTCCTGTCCCTTGTTCCCTGGGAGCAGAGCCCGACCCCCCCCGGCTCCCCCCTCCTGTCAGGGGGTTGCAGAGCCAGAAGGTCCCCCCTGAGCCTCCTTTGCTCCAGACTTTTGTATTGGCTGTACAACTTTAGTGCTTTTTTCTTGCCTTTAATTCTAAGTTCACATCTCGTCTGAGCTTGGAGTTTGGATTCTTTCAGGGAGAGGCAAACACACCATTTTCAAGCATTCCTCCCAAACCCAAGAAATCAGCTTGAAAAATCCTTGAGGGAAACTGCATATGCACAGTCAGACAGGAGAGATGGAACAGCAGGACCTCCCTCCCCATGGACTGGGAGTCTGGAGGGAACCAAAGTCCTGCATTCCCTACCAGCATCTCTTGTCCTTCTTTTGGTCCCTGAAACACAGAGGGAACTGAACCCAGCAGTGAATCAAATGATCCAATGAAATTGGATATCTTGGGTTGATATCAAGATCCAATGGGGAGCCTTCCCTTCCTTCTCTCTCCTTTTCCCCAAACCTCAATGAGTAAAGTTGCTTTTCTTAAAATGCTCTTGCTGATTGGTACCGAGTGGGATGGCTCTGGAAGTGTTGGGGTGTGTGTGACTCCTTAATTTCTATAACCCTCAATTTCTATAACCCTCTGCCTGTTACTGGAAAGTGATATTAGAACAACCACCCAACAGCGTTTCCATCTGGTTTGTCTCATCCTTCCAGGTTTAATTTAAAACTTAATCCAGTTTTAACAAAGAAAGTAATTTACATTTGCCTAGTGCTGTTTAATTTAAAACTTAATCCAGTTTTAAAACATTGATATCAGTGGTCCTGATCTGATCATCTCAATGAGGTGATGGGGTTAATTGTGAATGTCAATGGTCCAAATCATCACATATTGTTTGGTTGTGGTGACTGGAGAGTCTCTGATCCCAGACTGATCTCAGCATCCCACAGGAGAGCACATCCTGCTGGGAATCACTCCTTTGGCCCTGGGAAAAAAGGCTGTAAGCAATAAGCAAGGCAGGACCCTGAATAAGGAGGACACATTATCCTCTTTAAAATGTTTTCACAGCATCCCAGAATATGCAGAGCTGGAAGGGACCCCCAAGGATCATCAGTCCCACCCCAGGCCCTGCACAGGCCCATCCCCAAGAGACACAACTTTTCTCATTTCCAGTTTAATTTTTTTCTGACAAAATGGATATTTAAAATGGCTTTCAAACTGAAGCTTCTCATTTTCAGCTCTTCAACAGGAATCCACATTTCCTGTCAGTGGCCCCTCTTGCTCCTCCTGTTTCTGAGCAGTCCAAGGCTCAGCAGAGCAGCCCCAGTGAGCTGGGACCTGCACACAGCAGACAAACCTGCCACCAGCGTGGACCAGGAGAGGTCCAGAGGTTGGACTTGATGATCTCAGAGGTTTTTTCCAACCTAATTAATCCTGTGATTCTGAGTTCTGCATTTTTCCTGGCTCCACTCACAGAGCTCCTGGATGATGCACAACGTCCTGGGAAGGATCCTGGACACAGAGTCACAGAGTATGCTGAGTTGGAAGGGACCCATCAGGATCATCCAGTCACACTCCTGGCCCTGCACAGACACCCCAACAATCCCACCCTGGCCCTCAGAGCATTGTCCAAACCCTCCTGGAGCTCTGGCAGCCTTGGGGCTGTGCCCACTGCCCTGGGGAGCCTGGTCAGTGCCCTCTGGGGAAGCTGCTTTTGCACAGATTTCTCATGGGAATCAGTTCATTTCTCTTGTAATCAAAATTAAAATCTTCTGATCACAGGACATATTAACAGCATTAGTAAAGACTAGGAAAAGCACAAGCAAAATAAAAATACATATTTATTATATGGCAAATACACCAGCTTTGGGAGGTTTTGTTTCAAATTTGCTGTGTTGATTTGTGCAATTAATCAGCCATTGGAAGAAGTCATATATGGGAGACTGTGATTGTTTCTTTTGCTCTCTTCATCTGCCTCTCCTCATTCAGTATCTCACCACCTCTAGTCTTGTTAAGTATTCAACACTAAATACCAAAGATAATCTGATTCTTTAATACATGAAATGCTTCTTTTCTGTTTTCTAATAACAGGCTACCGTGACTTAGAAGGAGGATCTGCAGTTTTAGGCAAACTTGAATCTGTTGGAACTTACATGGATTTTTTGCCTTCTTTGAACAGTCTGATCAGCATCACTGAGCATATGGAAATAACTTCAGAATGATCAGCAAAACAAAACTGAGAGATTTCTTTTAGGCAGAAATCTTAGCAGCAAATTCCTCTGTAGGGAAAAGGCAGCCAGGTTCAAGGGACAATTCGTCCTGTGGAGACCATCAGTTCTGCAGGTCCCTCCTCCTGATCCAAGGTTCACTGAAGTCAACAGGAGTCTTACACTGCTACATATTCTTTTTTGTTTTTATTTTTATTTTTATTTTTATTTTTATTTTTATTTTTATTTTGCATGTCTCACCTCTAACTTGCCCTTCCAGTTGTGCAGCTATTTCTGCCTTTGAAGGAGAACAGTAAGTCTGACAATGCCTTGCAAGTTCCCCACAGCTCCAACTGCTGCCTCCTCCTCACCCTCACAGGTGGGACACCTTCAAGACGTCTCTTTTTCCTTCTCTTTGGAATAGATTGACTTTCACAGGAAATCAGGAGGGTGAAGGGAGGTTTTGCCCTCAGGAGGTAACCCAGATGTCCTGCTGTCTGTCCCTTTCTGATGGACCTTTGCAGCTTTCCTGGTGTTCCACTGCATTGCTTTTTTCTATTTTCATCTGCCTTCTTGCACCCCTGCCTGTTAAGCCCCACATTCCCCACAACAGGTGAGGTCATTCTCCCAAGATTTGCAGGGATCTTTAAGCCAACACACAGGATGCTGCTGGAGCTCAGTTTTCTGGGACACTGCAGAGCTGATAAGGTCACCTGGCATCAGCCTGGGCTGTGGGTAGCCAAGCATGGAACTGCAGGATTCGGGGACATAACCTACTCATTTCCCACCTCTTACTATTCCCCCTTTATTCTCCATCTGTTTTGACCCCTCAGAGGAAAAAAACTTTAACTAAACCTCTTCAGTGTGGTCATCTGGGGGTTTCTTTTTCAGATCTTGGGTTGGGGGGAAGGAGAAAAAAAAGAAAGAGTAATTTCATTTTGAATGGACCCAAAAAACCCATTTTCCAGTTCAGTCAGCAAATCAGATCATCAATTATTCAGTGTTTCACATCAGTGTGAGAAAACCAGTGCTGTGCTGGGTCTGGGAGGGGTGTGGGAGGCCAGCGAGGTCACTGGGGTGAGAAGATGACACTGGGAGGTGTGAAAGTGCTCCACACTGAAGCCACATGGTCTCACAGAGCTTTTTGGGACTATTTTACCTGCTCCTCTCCTAATCTGTGCCAGGTGAAAGGGCTGAGGGGGTGTGAGGTTCCCAGAGCTGCTGTTTGCAGTGTAACATTGGTTCCCTGCTCAAGGAGAAACTAATCCTGCAGCTGGGATGGACTCTGGGCCAGGCTCAAGTGCCACCTGCCCACTGAGTGGGG